>NC_081820.1:27335000-27485000 GCF_030704535.1 Vitis vinifera | reverse complement strand
CATGAATAAATCCACTCTATGTAAAATAACAGAAATGAATGGAAATTCTTCATGAAGCCTATTCTATATAAATATTATAGGTATTTGGTGAACAATTCTTTACTTTCATGAAAATATGCGCATGAACTGTGCATTCTACGTCTAGTTTTGGGATTTAGATGCCAGTAATCCTTTACAGAAATTTAAATTTTCTGATTGAATTTCATAATTGTTCTTCATTAAGAACAAAGTTTATCTCAAAACTGGGTTCCAGAAAATATGAAACATTTTTGTTTTGATCATCAGCAAGACTGATTTTCTGTTGGGGCCACAAATCTTGAATCGTGTCTGTATTATGAGATTTTGATTGGAAATGAACTATGCTAATCATTGGAGATTGGTGATCCTGATTTGTTATGTTCTCAGGTTGCTGACTATAATGTAGCAGCTGCCCAGCAGGGCATCGTTTACATTGATGAAGTTGACAAAATCACAAAGAAGGTTTCCCTATTGCTAGTTGATGGTTGACAATAGTTTATTTGGTTTCGTTTTTTAATTGTCTTATTTTCTTCTGCATTCCTTTTATACTTCTGCCTTTTGCTCATAGGCTGAGAGCCTCAATCTTAGCAGAGATGTATCAGGGGAGGGTGTCCAACAGGCTTTACTAAAAATGCTGGAAGGAACAGTAAGTACACCTTTTACATGCTAGAAACTTGGTTATTTACAGAAACCTCTCACTCCGGTGGGTAATGTGTACCCGAAGCATTCTGAGCTTGATGCAAAGGGGAACTCTTTTTTTTTTTCTTTTTTTTTATCTGTATTCAGCAAGCTGATTCACACTGGCTGGGAAAACTCTGGGTGATGTGCATTGTCTTAGTTTTATCTGAAGAACCACCCAAATAATAAGAAAACTTGGTTTATGGGGTAGCTCAATCTGCAAAACGAAATAATTAAAATTGATGAGTTACTGTGTTATATGTTTCTTTTAAAAAGGAAAAACTCTTCTTTAACATTTTGTTGCTTTCATATTTCTTGTATTGAAGCATTAGAAAGTACCGCTGACTCAACCCCACAATATTTGAATCAATCTACTAGTTCTGAAAACTGAGTGGAAACACTTACTATGTAAAATTGCAAAAAGATTCACTTGGGTGAACATTGAATGGTTACTTTTATGTCTAATCTTTGTATCCCCTTCTGACTTAGGTTGTGAACGTCCCAGAAAAGGGAGCTCGAAAGCACCCCAGAGGTGACAACATTCAGGTATTTATGTGCTGTGGTTTAGAATGCAAAGTCGCAAACTTGTGGCTGTTCAAAGGAATATATTTTAACAATTCATGCACATGGATATTATTGTGTTTGCCATTATAAATACTTGCTCAAATACATACATGCACACACACATGCTTGTATATACTACCTTAAGGGATGGCGGTGGCCCATACTTAAATTAGTTTAGCCTAATTGAAATCACTTCATAAAGAGTTTGTAGGGTCACTTAGCTAATTTCACATTTTCTAAAAATAATAATAATAATAAAAAAAAAAAAACTTTTGCTCATTTTTCTGGGATGATTGATAAGCTAAGGATCTGTTTGGAAATATTAATTTAAAGTAGTTTTTGGTTCTTTAGTACAGATTGACAATTTTTTTATTGAAACCAGTTTTTTGAGAATTTGTTCTAAACAATTTTGTGGGATTTTCAGGGAGTTTTTCATAGAGTATTCTGAGAAACAATAAACAATTAAAAGTATGGAGAATTCAATGGGAACTTTCGTATTGTATGTAATTACATGGTATCTGTATAAAGAATAAGCCAAGAAAACTGTTTTTCATATTTAAGTTCCCAAAATAGAATTTTGTTCATGAAAATAATTGAGGACTATTTTTAAGAACTATTTTCAATAACTGTTTTTTGATAATTATTTTCAAAACTGTTGCCAAATAGGCCTTAGCACATCTTCTTTTGTTTTGTGGCCTGCATTTCTCTCCTCTATTTTTGTGGTTTACTTAGCTTGAAAGCCAAGAATTTTTTTATTATCTGCATTAAAGTAGAAAGTCACAATTGGAATCCTGTCTGAAGTACTTCTTGGGAAAGCATAGTCCCCAAGTTTAATGGTTTTAGAGGCATCAAATACTGCAATAATTTGATTATCAGGCAATGACTTACATCAATATCTCAATTTTAAGGGTTTGAGAAATGGGATACATACACACACACACACACACACACATTCATGCACACAGATACATAAGGTCAATCATTACACACAAGCATAAGAGATAGGAATTGTTGGTTTTTTCTCCTTATTTTTTATTTTCATTGCTAATTCACTCAATATCAATGATCGAAGGAAAAGAAAACATGCATTTTTTTTTTCCTTCTTACAACTTTTTAGTTATTGTAACTCACATCTTACTTGGTTGGCATCCCCTTGGAATCCTCATGCTTTGAATGAATTTGCATTTGTCCCATTTTTTTCATTTTGATATCCTTTTAGAAGCCCAACTGGGCCATGGGCTCTACAAAAATGGAATTTATCCCTCTCTTAGACCCAAAGACCAAAATTCTAATGATATTAAGATTCAATTCCAGTTCTTGGTAAAAAACCATCTGGAGACTGTTCCAGCTTCACTAGCTAGCACTTTCAATTTACTTGTGTTGCTCTCTCTTTAAGATCAGTTTTTTGTTGTTTATTCCTTTTCACAGATTGACACAAAGGACATTCTCTTCATATGTGGGGGTGCCTTCATTGATCTAGAGAAAACAATCTCTGAAAGGTGGTATCATTATGAAAATTACAAATCTTTTTCCCTCTTAATGGTATCCATGCGGAGTTTTTCTGCAACTTGAAGTGTTCTACATCCATTTCAGACGCCAAGATTCTTCTATTGGGTTTGGTGCACCAGTACGTGCAAACATGAGAACTGGTGGTCCGACAGATGCTGCTGTGGCATCATCATTATTGGAGACTGTAAGTGCACATCGACTTCAACTGACAAGTAACAGTTCATAGCCCTCTTTGTAGAACACCCTAATTTCTTTCTTCCCCCTGAAGCCCATTAGACATTCACACCCTATATGAACTCTTAACATGTTTTGCAGGTTGAAAGCAGTGATCTTATTTCATACGGTTTAATACCTGAATTTGTTGGGCGATTTCCAATCCTTGTTAGTTTGTCTGCTCTCACTGAGAACCAACTTGTTGAGGTAATATGATTTAATATGAATTGTTTTGATCATGTGTCTTCTAAAGGAAATTCTGGCAGATATGTCTAAACTTTCAAATACTTCTACCCCTTGTCCCCCATGGAGGGATCTTTGGTGGGAAAAAAATATCTAGTTGATGGAATTAGCCTGCTGGTCCTCCTCCTGCAAATGCCACCATTCTAAACTTATTCTGTGTTTCTTGGTGGCTTTCAATTGTCTCTGATAACTCAACATCTTGTCCAACTTAGTAATAATGATTTATTTTGTAGGTCCTAACAGAACCGAAAAATGCTCTGGGGAAGCAGTACAAGAAGATGTTCCAAATGAATGGAGTAAGTTTCTTTTCTCAAACTATATCTTTATCCTTAGGAATCCATTTTTTAATTTTGTTCCCAGATACTTAGTGGGCTTGTATTATCCGTCCATGCAACTATCCTTAATCCATACTGATTTTGCTATTCTCATTCTCTCAGGTCAAGCTGCATTTCACAAAAAATGCTCTGAGATTAATTTCTAGAAAGGCAATGTCCAAAAACACGGGTGCTCGAGGCTTAAGGTCCATATTAGAGAATATTTTGATGAATGCGATGTATGAGGTATGTGACTTTTTCTTATTTGATATAAAGCTGGAACCCTACAAGCTTTTGCCTGTATGAATCAACTGAGTGGCTGATGATACATATGCTTCAAGAAGCATTTTAACCAGCACTAGTCACGTCCTTTTTCCTCCTTGAATGGTCCAAAATTTACTTATTGCTGCATGTGAGGCCACAAAAATGGATGAAATATTGCAATTTCCATAGTAACACGATGAATCCTATTTCTATTGCAGATCCCAGATGTGAGAACAGGAAATGATATCATTGATGCTGTAGTTGTTGATGATGAGGCTGTTGGCTCTGATGGACACGGATTTGGAGCCAAAATACTTTACGGAAAGGGTGCACTGGACTGCTATCTTTCACAACACAAATTAAAGGAGACAGAAACACCCATGGAGGGCTCTTCTGATGGTGAAGCCGAGGCAGAGGCAGAAATTCCTTCCATTGTCGCCAGCATGTAAACCTCATGGTGGAGATCAATTCCTGTTCTCATACTTGTACATAATAAGTTTAAGCAGAAAACCATAATTTTTGAACGATTTAATTGGCAACCATGCTACAATTCTTGAAAGCTTTCAGTGTATCATTCAATTGTGCAGCAACCCATGTACCCTTTTTCCACAATTTAGTGATGCAGATTGTTAATTTGATCAACAGAATCGAGTGCCTTAAGATGGATTCCCAAATGTTCATAAAAACTTATATCTCAAAACCCCCATGAATCATCAGCTAAAAATTGAGTGATGGGGATTGATGAACACCAGAGAAAATGAACCCATCTCTTGTTTTGCTCCTCTGATTTGTTTTCCCCACACCGACAGGGAGGCATTTATCTCAATTGTATTGAAGCGCTATGGGTGATGTGGGTATACCCTTTTATCTTACATTACTTAAATAAATATTTGGGAGGCTCGAAGTCGACACCTCTAGTTTATCCTGGGGTTTACCAGCCTTGGAGGGGGAGGGGGGCTTTTGTTGTTTTTTCAGCAAATGCGAATGTTGGGGGGCTTTTAAGGTTTGGCAGGGCATCAACATCATGAGATTATGGAAGCAACCACCAAGAGCAGAAGCATATGTAAAAATTATCCTTGTGAAGGTGGAGAAGTGTTGGGAATATGTTGGAGTGTCCAATCATGGGCAAGGGGAAGGAAGGGCCAAAGGGCAAAGGGCAGAGGCACATGTGGAGAGGGGGGGAAGTGAAAGGCTTTCCAAAAGCAATTATATAGCCCATGTGACATCATTCTCCTCCCTCTATAGAATTTGTTGACACACAATGTGGCATCATCCATGCCCTTTTGTGTGTAAACACATTGAGCTACAACCATGTCTAGGAAAATAAAATAAAATGTTAAATGGTTATGCCAGTTTTATTTACTAAAAATGTTCAATTTGAAGCTCTAGATTGGATGGTGTGAGAATGGGTCAGTCTTGTGCATGCTAAAAGAGGCTTTCATGAGAAGTAAAATTATCCAACTCTTAGTGAAGAACCCATTTCTACATTATATGATTAATGTTAAACAATAATAATATCTTCATAATCTAATGTATTTTGCTTCAATTCCGATTCAACCTATTAAACCTTCTTTCAACCAAATTAAAGCAATAAACTTTTAGAAGAAAAAAAATAATCCACTTAAATCTGTATTTTGATGTGTAAAATTTCTTTAGCTTCGTATGATGAGCGTTCTACTGTTGAATTAATCACTAGGATTGTAATTTTTTCCAAAAAAAAAAAAGTAGTAATTGAAAATTTTTCCTATGTTTGGCATTTTCTAAAAATTGAAAAACAGTCAAAAATTACATAGCCGTTGGATCTCGGTCCCACTCAAGACATTAAGGGTGTCGTTAACACTCTCTCTCTCTCTTCCGCGCTTCTCTGAAGAGAGAGAGAGGGAGAAAGTTATAGAAAAGAGAAGAAAAAGAAACGAAGGGAAAAAGAAAACAAAAACAGATAGAGAGAAGAAGGAAGAAAAGAACCTCCTTTTGAGGGGCTGTTTGGTTCTCCGGAATCCATCCACCCTCTCTCTCCATCTTCCTCTATCTATCTCATTTTCTCATTTTCTCTCTCCTGAAAGAAAACGCGAGAAACCGACTGAAAAATTGCAGAGAGAGAAGAAGATATTGAAAATTGTGGGAATTTTATTTTATTCTTTTTAATTTCTAGAGGGGTTCTGGGCGTGTGTTAATGGACTTGGATAATATCGAGTGTGTATCGTCATCGGATGGCATGGAAGAGGAGGAGATCCACCACCTTCATCACCATCATCACAATCTCAATCACAATCATGTGGTTCATCAGTTCTCGTCGAAGCCTCTTCAAAACGGCGTCGTTCCTCCGGCGACTGCTCCGGCGACCAGCGTTCATGAATTGCTTGAGTGCCCCGTGTGCACCAATTCCATGTACCCACCAATCCACCAGGTGAGTGTGTATATGTGCGCATTTCTTCTCCTCTTTAGGTGGTTTCTTGGATTGGTTATTGTCTATTTGATTGGTAGGAAAGTATGGGAAAAAGGGAAATTTTGGAGTTTTGGGCATTGTTTGGGAAGCAAGAAAATTGAAATCTCCCATCAATAGAGAATTTGATACGTTCGTCATTCTCCGTTTGGTTGATGAGAATTGTGGGAGAAGGAACAAAAAATATTGGAATTTGGGGTATTAGGTTTTTCAATGTTTTGAAATCTCCACTCAATTGAGAACTTGGGCATTTCATTTTCTAGGGCGACAAAATGATAATCCTGTGTAATACCATTGCAATCAATCAATCAATCAACAAGGGAAATTGATTTGGGGTTTTTGGGGTTGATGGATTATTTTTTGGTATGTTTTTTTTGTTGAGTTTGATGTGTTTTTACAAGTGGGTTTTGGATGAAATGATTTCTTCAAATGGATTTGAAGGTTTATTTTGGTATATGGATGGAATGGCACTTGGGTTTTTTGTGGATTGCTTGTTTTGATATTGGAGCTGATTCGAATTGGTTGTCAATTTGAAGTGACTACTTTCATGATGGGGAGAACCCTTTAAACTCCTATATTGTAATGCGTTAAGAAGAATTATGTTGAATTGTCTCTAGAAGAAACTCCATGATAGTATGATACCAAAACTTATCATAAACAATTCTGCTGGTCTTCTTGCCTTGATTGTATCAAATAACATCACAGTGGATAATCTTGAAAGCACTTTGCCCCATCCATCCAGAGCTTCAGAAACAAAGGATATTGTTACACACAAGACTGATCTTTAATCCATTCTTTAAGAATTATACGTTCTCCTGTTAGGCTATTGCTCCCATAATTTTAATTCAAACATCTTTAATTTTCCTATTGTTATCTGCAGCTTTATGAAGTTTAGAGAGAGATGCTAGTGCATTTTTTTATTATCATTTATAGTATGAAATTAAAACAGTTTATGAGTATCATATGCTTGACAAGTTATGTTGGAGTATGTGAATATTCTTATAATTAGACTTGTTGGCATATTTTAACACCATCTCTATCTGGGATTCTCTCTATTGATTATCTGAAATCTTAAGGTTTTTGACAGTTATTTATAGTTGGAAGACTGATTCCTCTAGTTTCTGCTAAAACTAGAAGATAACTGGAAGTTCTTATCTAGTTTTATGAGGTTTTGAACCATCTTATAAATTAATTGTAACTATTTCACTATTTCTGCTTATTACGAATAGACTAGTGTTCCAAGCGGCTCTTCAATAGTGTACTCCCATGTTCTCTGGTCTCTCTTACTTACTGGTAGATCACATAATAACTTGTTTCCTTTGTGATTGTTATATTTTGCTATACCTTGCATTGGATTTGTCGGGTGGAACTGTTGAATGGTTGTTCTTCCTTTTGATTGCTTCCTTTGCATTGTCAACGTATTCCAGCTAGATGTTTTTTCTTCCATGGAAAGATGATTAATCATTGTTCCATGTGTTCTTAAAACATTTTTTTTTTCTTTTGCCATGTATGCTTATCACAACCTAGAGTCTCACCAAAAGAATAAATCATCATGAAGAGCCATAATAGGTAAGACACCTGTTTTTAGCTATTTAAGAAATTCAAGTGACTCACACCTTTTCACTTTCTTTTGATTTCTGTGGCATCTTCTCCTCAACATTTTGTTTTCTCCTCTATTTGTTTGGTCCTTGCCTTGTCCCTTCACATCAAATAAGATGTTTGATTGCAAAGTCTGGTCTCTACTGCCTGGTATGGTTCAGAAACAGATCAAAAATGCGTTTTTCCTCGACTCTCTTTTTAATTGTTTATATTTGCTTTTAAGGCATAAAAATTGAGCCGTGGTTTTTAACAAGTTGACTTCTTTGCAGTGCCACAACGGACACACCCTGTGCTCTACCTGTAAAACAAGGGTTCACAATAGGTGCCCTACTTGTAGACAGGAGCTTGGAGATATTAGGTGCTTAGCACTGGAGAAGGTGGCTGAATCTCTTGAATTGCCTTGCAAGTATTACTCCTTGGGCTGCCCGGAGATATTTCCTTATTACAGCAAACTCAAGCATGAGGCAGTATGCAACTTCAGACCATACAATTGCCCATATGCTGGATCCGAGTGCTCTGTTGTTGGGGACATTCCTTTCTTAGTTTCCCATCTCAGGGATGATCACAAGGTGGACATGCACACTGGATGTACATTTAACCATCGATATGTAAAATCCAATCCCCGTGAAGTAGAAAATGCTACCTGGATGCTAACAGTAAGTGCAGTATCACTTTTTAAAATTTTCAATTTGGATTTGTTTTCTCTCCAAGTATAGAAATTAGAAATTATATAACTTGCCTTGGTACACTTGACCTTCCATAATGGGTGTGTTTTGGAGCACAAATTACTAGCTGGTGTGTCTGATGGATGTGTCATTTTCTAAGGGAACATTTCAAACCATGTGGAAATAAAACCATTCTAGGTTTGTTTTCCATGGTGTCGGAATGAATATCTAGTCCTACTTGGGAATTGAAATTGCTAATGTCATTGTGGCCAAAAAGGAATGAAATTTGGTTTCCGTGTGGCTACACTTCATCCTAGTGATCCTACTGAACATACTTTTTGAGTATGATCCAGTGCAGCACATATTCAGGATCGCATGCATTTGGTCACCAGATCTATCTGATAGCAAGTAGTTACACCGAAGATGTTGCTGGATCATCCAGTGGACCATTGAAAATTCAAGCAATTCAACCTGTTGCTATCATCTTAATTAATTTTCATTAGTGGCTTGTGCATCAATCTCTAACTGCTGCTACACACCCTTATTTTACTGGCTTCCCTACTTGTTTCTTCAGGTCTTCCATTGTTTTGGTCAATATTTTTGCCTTCACTTCGAAGCCTTTCAACTCGGCATGTCCCCTGTATATATGGCATTCCTTCGTTTCATGGGTGATGAGAATGAAGCACGGAACTATGGTTACAGCCTGGAGGTTGGTGCAAATGGAAGGAAACTCATATGGGAGGGTACTCCAAGGAGCATCCGGGATAGCCATAGAAAGGTCAGGGACAGCCATGATGGTCTCATTATCCAAAGAAACATGGCACTTTTCTTCTCCGGTGGGGACAGAAAGGAGCTGAAGCTGAGAGTTACAGGAAGGATATGGAAGGAACAGCAGAATCAAGATGCTGGTGTGTGCATACCCAACCTCTGTAGCTAACACAGGTGATTTTGATGGCATTTTTCATTTGTTGTGTGTTTTGAGGTCCTGCCCCCTTACCCTTGTGTGTTGTACCTGTGCCAACTTTTTCCGGTATGTTTTAATGGATGAAAGTGTTGGGAACACTCAAAATTATATATAGACAATGGAGGATTTAGCTTCTATAAATTGTAAAATAAGCAGCTTTTCTTCCTTGCCATAGCCTTTTGCTCCGGAACTATACTATAAAACTATACTATAGTTACCCTGGGTACTGCTATTTGCCATTGATGTGCTTGGTCTTTTACTTTACCTGATATAAACTGAAGATCAGTTCAAAGGCACCCACAGAATAAAAAATCATCATCTCTCTGAAGTCTTGGCAGCCCACCAGTAATTTAGACTAATAGGAAAAGTCCAAGAGAGACCTAAATCCAGTTGTAAAAGTTGGCAGCTGTAGGATTTGGAAATCATAATGTGGAAAGCTTGCGGACAGCCAGATGGATTGCTTCACGCTGCAGAATGATCCCATTCCACTGCTATGTTGTACCCACCTTGATATAAAGAACAACTTTGGTGGGAAGAGTTTTGAATCCCTTTTTTTTTCTTTTATTAATGTCAAGTTGGCTTCTCTTCTTAATTAGCTGAAGAATTGGACAGCCTGACACTAAACTGGGGAAAACCCAGCGTCAGCAAGCAACTAAAATCTTAATTCATATGTTGAAATTTCTGAAAGTGCAGTCTAATCGCAGATAAAAATCAATGAATGAACAGATGCAAACAATGTTCTTACATAGCAGAAATAAAGCAACCATGATAACCAAGGAGAATAGTGGAAAGGGAAGTGACTAAACTACATGGGAATGAGTTAACATGAGAGTTAGTCTAGGGTTCTCCTACTAAGTTTTGATATTTACAAAACAAGGTTAATGTACTAATGGTTCAAGTCAAGTTGAATTTTTTAAGTTTAATTGTAAATTTTAAAGAAAACTCAAGCAACTATGGAAGAAGATTAATTTTGTGAAGACTTGGGACCTTGAAGACCTTAAGTGACCTAGGATACATAGTAAGATGGTATTTGTAGGTGCACTTAAAATCTAAACTATTTTTCATGCACTTAAAGGTTTAGTTTTCATCCTTAAGCTTAAAAGGATTTTTTTTATTAAAGAATTGGATGGATCTTTGTTTTAATTTGAAACTTTGAGCCAATTTTTTTTTTTAAACTTATTCTAAAAGGTTTTATGAATGGTTAGCGAAGTTGTTGAAAGTTCCAAACCTCAAATTGAGTCATTTTTAGCACTTTATAGTGCAACTGGTTGACAGGGTCAAGAACCGATTGAGCTAATTGGGCCCAACCATTCGAGGGTACATTTTCATCCTCTCTTCTCCACTAGCACATAAACAATTTAAGGCAGAGCCTCGAGTGATAGAGGGCCAATCACATCAACTATTGAGTTCAGAACCCCAACGAACTTGTAAAGCATTTAATGCCTAATGATGAGTGAACTAGTCAAATCAATGTTCGACCAATCAAGGTCTTTTTGTGGCTTTTAAGGTTCTCGAGTTAGAAACTTATAAATTGAAAAGTTTTAAAGCATTTATGAACAAAAAAACAACCACACTCAATTGGAAAAACATTCTTTCTCTTATTCAAAGTTCTACTTCAAAGTGCAATGAATTCCAAACTTGCATATTCTTTTGTAGACCTTCAAATCCATCCTCGCTTCTACTTGTATTGTGAGCTAAACTTGTTTCTAGGATTGGAAGCTTTAAATTTCTTCTCATTTACTCCTTGTGTGAGAAAAGTCTTCAAATAGGTTGAGTACTTGAAGTGAGTGTGAAGGTTCATTAGAACCTTGGAATCCATGTGTAAGAAGTTTGAAGACTTTGATTTAAAAAGTCTTAAAGATAGTGAAACCCTCACTCTATTAAGAGCTTGAGAAGAATGGGTGTAGGCGGCTTACCAAACCACTCCATTTCTTCTCTTTATCTCTTTATTATTGTCTTGCATCTAATTTCTCATCTTCTTAGTTATTGTTTGTTCAGTTTGAAAAAGTTTCTAAACACATAATTCACAACACCAACAACAAACCCCCCCCCCCCCCAATCTTAGGTAATTTACTTAATCTAATTAGCCATCTTTCACAATGAGAATTATTGACTTACATGGGTAGAAGAAAGTGTATGCAATTAGAGAAGAGGCAATTCTGAACTCAACAAACCAAGCACAGACAATAGGTTACAACACTTCTCACCTTTAAGAAAAGCTAGATCCTGTAGTGGTGGCATTGGAGTTCCCCATCTAGCTTGTTGGAAGATTTTTGAAAGCCAGTTTCCCTACAATGCTAGAAAGTTCAGCAGCAGCAGCATCACAGAGGTGCTACTTCTAGCAATCAGCTGTTCCCTAAGGAAGCTCTTTGATATTTAATTTCTTTCATGCACCATTTCACCAGTAAGAAACCATCTTCAAACTTTACATCCTCTATAGCTTTGCTTAACTCTCTAAATTTGTCTCATCTCATTACAGATCTTGCTCCAGCCTGTGCTCTTTTGCTCAAGTTCAACGTATCCTGTTGGCCCCTTTTTCTTTGCTTCACGAGCATGCAATGCCTGCATGGCATCTAGGTGCAGACCGATTCTTTGTGGCTCCTATAATCTGCTCTTTCAACATCTAGCATATTCGAGCATTTCAAATCTAGTACAATGTTTTAAATGCCTATTATAAAGAGCCTAGAAGCAATGTAGTCCCCACCTGCAAAACCCACCACACCCCTCAACCCCACAAAGCAGACACCAGACATAGCTCTAGGGAGACTCCCCAATCATCCAAACAGAAGAAACACAGCAGGAGTAACTCCTTGGCAGTAAACATCAATAATTACCAATCCTCATCAGAGGTAGACTTGTACATTTTGCTTACATGATTGTGATAAGCTATAACATTTCAAAGAACTAAATAGTATATATTCATGGTTTAGTAGACAATCTTAGAGTTCATACAACTAGTCACATGCATATTCTCCAACATGGGCAAGAGATTAACAAATTCTATCCCTGCTAACACTCACAATATCAACATCACAAAAACAGTTAAGATTTATGAATAGTTCATGCCCATCTACAGGAAACTATTCATATTAGCTTTATTCAAGCAAACAGTATGTGGAAACATCAAGAGAAATAGTAGTCACACAAGTATCCATATTGGAAATGGTAGACACACGAGTAATTGGTGGGACACTTAGGTTGGGGATTCTAAGTTGCAGAATGTTTTTCCTACTCTTTTTCAGGCTTGCAGCCCACAAATATGATACTGTGGCAGGCCTGTGGGGGAGGCAAGGGGATGGAGGCTGTTGTTGGGGGAGCATTTTAGAAGATCTTTCCAAGATTGGGAATTGGAGGAGGTGACTCATTTTTTGGAACATATTTCTGCATTAAAGGTTCAAGAAGGGGAGGATTCCTTAGTATGGAAGAATGATGGGCGGGGAAAGTTTACTGTCAAATCATATTATAAGTCTTTAAGGACTGAAAACAATTTATTATTCCCAGCCAAAGAGATTTGGGGTTCGTGTGCACCTCTTAGAACTCGTTTTTTTGCTTGGGAAGCAGTTTAGGGAAAAATCTTAATAGTAGACATGTTAATGAAGAGGGGATGGTCCAAGGTCAATAGGTGTAGCCTTTGCAAAAACAGTGAAAAATTGGCTGACCACATCTTGATACATAGTGATAAGGCAAGGGAGCTTTGGACTTCGCTGTTAACATCTTTCAGACTAGTGTGGGTGTTCCTGACTTCAATGAGAAATCTTCTTCTAGAATGGAAAGTTAAGGGACTAGGACAAATGGAGATTGGCTACCATTTGTCTTTTTTGGTGTGTTTGGGGAGAGTGAAACCGAAGGACTTTCCAAGAGGAAGAGTTGTCCAACCAAAATTTGAGGAATCTGTTTATCTGATCACTATTAAAGTGGTCTGGAGTTAGACAGTCCCCTTTTTCTAAATTTTTTTATGGCCTTCATTGTGGCTAGCCGTCTCTCTCTCTAGGTCTTTTCTTTCTTTTCTGCAGCCTGGTTGCGCTCTTGTTGTATACCATCTGTATACTTAGGGTGTGCCCCTGTTTTTGACATTTTTTAATTCAATTTGCGTTTGTATATAAAAAGAAAACAACAAGGGAAATGAAATCAATACTTGAGGACTCAAGTATAACAATTAAAAAAAAAAAAAGGAAGAAAAACATAATATTAGAACTCCAATACTTGCTTTTATGGTGGGAGTTCACATACTCCAGTACAATAGGAACTTGCTGGTTCCAAAAGAAGATTCAATGGATAAACCCGCTATTACCTAGAAGATGAACTAAACAAGAAGAAATCATCAAGATTTCCAACATTCTTTAATTACACAACAAAAGACATTAGAGGCTCATACTTCAAACCATTTTTTACCCTTTTCCCACAAGTCTATCACCAAAGAATTGTGCATTTAAACTGTTACCTGCTCAGCCCTGTCATCGCTCTTAACATCTAAATCAGCTGAATTATGGGCTTTAGTTGCTTCTTCTGAACCAGACTCTGCAGGAGAATCACCAATGCTTTCTTGTTCCACATCCTCCACTTCTTCATTCACAGAAATAGCCTCAACAGTATTTCCAATGACAACATCAGGCTCATTCTCGGTGTCTTTAGACCCAAATAATTTAGATGGCAATAAAGAAGAAACAGCAGCCTTGGCACTGGCCTTGGCTGCCTCTGTAGCTGCAGCCTCCTTAGCTTGAGCTTCAGCCTTCTCCCTTTCCTTATCCTCCATAAGCTTCACCACATCCTCCTCCCTACCTTCCTTCCTCAATTCTTCCTTAACAAATTCTTGCAAATCTGTAGTAAACTCAGAAGCATCATCATCCAGCATATCTCCAATCATTTTAAGTACATCATCATGCTTCCCAACCTCAAACAATGCCTTCATCAGAAACTTATAGCTCGCTTCATCCATCTTAAGCTTTTTCACCATCAAATCATAAAAAGATTTTGCCTCATCAATTTTGCCCACTTTAACCAACCCATCAACCAACTTACTATAAACTGCCAGGTTTGGTCTCAACCCAGTTTCAACCATTTTTCTAAAATACCCAGCTCCATCATCTGTCCTATTCTCCTTAAAGCAAGTATCCATCAACAACACATAAGTAAACTCATCTGGGTTCACTCCTTTATTTGCCATTTCTCCATAAAGTTCCTCGGCCTCTGCCAACATCCCATTGTTACATAATTGTTCAATCAAATTATTGTATGATAACGTGTCTGCGCTACATCTCTTCTCACCCATCTTCCTGAAGACCTCAATAGCATCCTTAAACCTCCCTGCTGTGCAAAAGCCATCCACCATCACATTAAAACTCCCAAGATTCATGGACAGCCGCCTTGGAGGGTTATACTCTGCCATCATCCTTTCAAACAGCAACATTGCTTCATCAAACTTCCCATTCTTACTCAACGCATCCAACACCGAATTGAAAGCAACTGCACTCATTCTAATCTTAGAACCCTCTCCAACTGCCTCTGCATAACACTGCATCGCCTCCTTCTCCATGCCCCTCAAGAAATACCCCTTCATCAAGCTCCCAACCACTACCCCATCATCCACATCGCCCAACTTCTCCTTCAATTCTTCATATAATTCAAAAACCCCATCCGCATTCAAGTTCCTCACATGGCCCAACATCAAATAACTGTACACAACCGGGTCCGCTGCAAAACCCTTGCCCAACATTTCCTCCTTGAGCTCCAGAGCCCGCTCAACCTTGCCATTGTCAACAATCCCTTTGATTAGGATTCGGTAGGTGGTGGGCGAGGGATTGAATGGGGCGTCGTTGATCAATTGTTTGTAGTGTTCTAGGGCGGTGTCGGTTTTGCGGCAATCGAGATAGGCGTTGATGAGAAGGTTATGGGTGACAACATTTGCGGCAACCCCAGCCTGGGTGATGAAGCGGTGGAGGGAGAGGAGGTCGGAATAGCGGGACTGGCGGAGGAGGGCGGCAAGGACAGAGTTGACGGTGAAAATGGTGGGGCGGCAATTGGAGTAAATGGAGTGGCGAGTGAGGAGGGCAGCTTCATCCAGATCGTTGACGCGAATGAGACCGAGGATACGGTTGTGGAGGTTGAGGCGGTTTCCGGAGAGAGCGGAGACCGGTTCTGGGAGCTTGGGGGCGTTAGGGTTATGATTAGGGTTAGGGTTTTGGCGGGGTTGGGCTTGTTGGTGGCGGAGTGAGGATAGCGGTGGTTCGATGCGGAGGCGGCGTTTCCTGCGGCGCCGCTCAGCAGCAGCCTCTTCTGGGGTGACGAAGGATAGGTGGCGGAGGGAGAGCAACGGCGGTGGTGGTGGGTGGTGGAGATGCGGTTTGGTTAGGGTTTTGAGCTGCGTGAAGAAGCTGGCTTTGGAGAGAGCCATGGTGATTGGATCAGGGTTTTGAAGATGGGGTTTGAAATTTGGGTTTTAACGTGGTTTATGAGTTGGACAAGAGGGAGAGACAGGTGTAGCTGAGATTGAGGTTTTAGGAGGGTTTATGGGTTTGGAAGAGGAAGTGGGCAGAGCTCAGTGCTTCTGGGTTTAAGATGACAAAATGAGAGAGTGCTTCGGAAAATTACTAAAATATTAAGAAAACATTTTGGGAAAATATTAAAAGAAAATTTTTGAATTTTTTTTTTCATAATAGAATAACAGACTTTAAATTAATAAATTAATGTTAATATATTTTTAATATTCATTTTATCATATAAAAATTAAATAATTTATAGATATATAAAATTTTAAATAATTTTAATTATATTGATTTCTTTATATATTTTTGTATAAATTAAATACAAAAAAAAATCAGTTTTTAATATGTCTTCTTAAATATGAAAAAAATTATTGAGTAGTGTAAATTGCAAAAATATCACAGCCAAAAAAAAAAAACAAAAAATTGATCAAACAATGAAAATCTCAATTCTACTACACTTTGAGAATCTATTTTCAGAGATGGAAAAATTGAAGGGAAGATGGTGAAGATGGTGAAGATGGGTGAAAACTTAGATTGCACATTCCCTCCAACAAAATGTCAAAAACCACAACACAGAGAGTTCTCAGTACATTACAACAAACTGCCACAACAGGCTGTCTTTCCTACTTTCCAAACACTACAAATGCCATAAAACTGAGTCCTACCCTATTCAAATTTTGCAGATCCCCCTTATAAACTTTATGTACATGAGTGCCTTCAATATATAGACCCATTCACAAAAACTACACCCTTATACACTTCTGCTGCTGTTGCCAAATTCTCTCGGTTACAGCAGCTGGTTCTGGTTCTGGTTCTGGTTCTGGTCTTGGTCCTGGTCCTGGTTCTGGTGCTGGTCTTCCTTGCCTACATTTGTTGAACTGCAGGGTGATTGAGAAGTATTAGAAGTTCATGAGTGGCAAAGGCTCATTAAGATTGCATTATATTTTGTGAAAACATTCACAAAAACCAGTAGTGACACCCTGAAGATGACAGTTACTGTTACCCACAACATTCTGCCGTTGTTTTAACAGACTTAGATCATGTATATTCAAGAATGTAAGATAGAATCAAACCCGACTCGGTTTCTGTCATCCTTGCTCCAACCCCACCTAGAACCCACTTCAATGGAACATAAGAGTAATGGGTCCAGGCAGGTCACCCAACTGAAACCACCCATTTGCACACAGTTTTTGCAGAAGGGGAAAAAACTTAAATAGACAGCTCGCGAAGGGTATAACCAAAATGTAATCAAATGGGTAAACCATGTGATTTTGAATCAGAGGAAGCCTGTGTTAGCTCAAAGTGGCTCTACAGCTAAATTTTCATAGAAACACACAACCTATCTTGATATGCAATGACTCAAATATAATAAATCAGTGGTACAATAACAGCAGCTAAAGGCACAGATTTAGTGTGGCTACTTAAAAAATAAATGGACATTCAAGACTGATACGTAAAGAATGATAAATTATTGGCAGGAGATAAAGGCTGAGTGAAATTAATCTTACTCAAGCTTTGAGATCAGATTTTTCGCTTCATCTACAGCAACATTTACAGCGTATAATGCCATCTTCTTTACCTATAAACAGATAGAAACCTCTGGAGAGTTAGAAACATCCCTTTACATCGCTTCATTAGTGTAACCATAACCATTCATTTATCAAACCTACTCGCTCTTTTTTGGGATGTATATCTAGTCACAGAGCATTTCCCTATTCCAAAAGATGTCCGATATTCTATACCAACAACAATCACCCAAGCTTATCATGAGTCCTTAATTATTGTGTTTCTCAGTTCAGTGAAACTGATGACATTTCACATGTCAATTTAAAAACATGGGAAGAGCCCGTTGTTTGTGTCTAAGTAAAACATAGTTTCTATTCACCATGAACAGTTCATTCTTCAGTTACCACTTACCAGGGTGCACTATGTCCAAGTAGGCAAACAAAAGTTGGCTTGAAACGACCACCTAGTGTTGGGCCTCATAGAGTAATGAAAATGTATCAAACTCAGATTGAGATAAACTCCCATCGTTGCATAACCTAATTTAAGAGATTACTTTCATTGGCTGAAAGTTTGAGCTGTTTTAAGCTTTCAGCCTAGCAAATAAATTTCAGTGGTATTAGCACTGTCACACATGGCATTACCATTAGAAGCTAGATTCCTATACAATCGCAAGATAAGGGATCTAAAAAAAATGCACCTCCAATTTATCTTCCTTAGCCCTATGGTCTTTTGGAAGCAGGCGGAACTCCTCAGTCAACCGGATGCATTCTTGAACATTGTCGGGGGATACAAAGTCGAGGGCCACTTTGATGCATGACTACAAAAGAACAGCATAGCATTAAATTAAAGAATTATTACGAGGTATAGTAGAGATAGGAGTCTCACCTGTCTATTTCTCACTTGGTGTGGGCATCCTGCAGGAATGAACACAGCCTCACCAAGGTATTGCTCAAATGTCCAAGGTTCAACATCTGAGAATGATTCATAGTTACACATCACCAGATGCTTGAATAGTACAAGGATAGAACAAATGACAACAAAAAGTTTCTTACTGTACTCCTCCTTCAGTTGCTTCTTATGCCTCTCAGTCAGATAAAGGGTCTGGTCATGAATGGGATGAATAACCTGAGCAAGTGTAGCAAAAAAGTTAGGAACCTTCCATTATAAGGATTGTGAAGTTAGAAATTTTGAGACACACACCGAATCCACAGGAAGATTATTGATATGGCGAAATTCTTTCTGATGCTTCCGCAAGAATTCAATTAACTTGGGTACATCCTGCCTACGAAAAATGTCCCAAACAGCACCTCCATATGCAACCTCTGAATGGTCATTGCTTTGAACGGAATCTCTAACATTGGAAGAACCAGGCTTCATTGATTCTGAATGATTTGCTTCGTTTCCTGAAAAGGTTGCTTCCAAAGGACTCTTTTCACTGACAAACCTCATCTCTGCTTTTTCATTAGAAAGATGAAAATATTCTTGATTGCACAGACCTCTCTCAGTTCTTGCATTTTTGGCATCAAATCCATTACCAGACCAAAACTCTTCAGCAGCAGGACAATTTGGATCTCTATCCCTCTCCTCTGGTAAGAATAGATCCTTTTCAGAAACATCCCTGCTTTTGGCAAAGCAGTCAGGGCCCACATCTAGCACTCTTGTATCTGGCTTTGGACCACTCTCCCAGCAATTGCCTGAAAACATTCCCTGCAAACCATCTTTCCCACTTATAAGCATCCTTGTACCTAACAAATTAGGTGGCTGGTTGTATTCTTGCTTGTGTGCTGAGTCTCTCTCGACTATTTCATCCTGAACATCAAGTCGATCAGCACAACATAACTCTTCAGTGTCAAGACAGTGGGGGTTGAAATCCATTCGGTCTGGCAAGGAGAAATTTCTCTCAGTAACATCCCTGCAGTTGACTGCATAGTTGAACCTTGTGCCCTTCTCATCTAGGTCTGACTTCATCAACTCTGGTTCATAATCTCGTTCGGTGCCTAAGAAAATCACATCTAGAACATCTTCATTGTTAAGATTGTTTTTCAACGCTACATTAGGAGGTTGAGAATATTCTTGATTAAATGAATCTGTTTTAGCTATTCCATTTTCAGCACCAAGCTGATGAGGACAACACAAGTCTTTGGTAGCAAGACAGTCGGCATCTACATTTATCTCACCAGATAAAGAGAAATTCCTCTCATCAACATCCCTGCATATGAAAGAGGAAAATTCTTTGAATCCCGGTTGTTCAATTCCCTGTATGTTTAGCTCCCCATTCATGCAGTTTCGCACAATGGATGAACTCCCGTCAATATAGCTGGTGCATGTATCAGGTTGATTGTTCATGGAGTAATATCTGTCTTCTTTACCACTCATACCCAAAAAATTCCCAATTTTATGACCATTTGGTGGGGTTTTTTCTAGATTAATACTTTCATGTAACAAGCTATCTTCAACAGAGCCACCAAACTGTAGTGAACATCTTTTCAACTCGGCCTGTTTCTTAACCAATACATGTGTGATCCCACAATCTTTTTCTAGCAATGACAAGTTGGATTCATGCTTTTCAAGGTCACAAATCTGAAACTCTGTATTCAAATCTCCAACAGATTGCTTTTCACAATTCACCATCACTGTACTTTCAAGGGCAAGATCCTCCAGAATGTAATCTCTATCTGAACTCATAGTTCCTAAACCCATGGAATCTAATAAGGGCAAGGTCCTCCTATCTTCTTGCTCACTGTGTTTCTCTTCTTTCTCATTTAGGCTTCCTAGAAACAAAGAGTCAATCCCAACAGTGTTCTCTTTTGCAGAATATACACAATCCATGGTTTCATCTTTCTGAGATTGTTCTGTTGTTTCTTTCCCAGTTGTGTCCGATGCATCATGTGCCCCACCATAGAGCTCCAGCAAATCCTCAGCTTCATATTTCTTCTGCAATTTGTTCATGATTTTGCTTTGCAATGGGGTAATATTCACTTTGGCTGTGTGTGTTAATACGTTTACCTAAACAGAAAAAATAAAATATCATGACTTCATGATTAGTGGAACAGAGAGAGTAGCCTAAAGCTAAATTGATAACATGAGAAGAGAAAGTTGTATTGGTGAATCATATTAGGAAGAAAATTTTACTACATCATCATTAAGCCAAAACAATGACAGCACAATCTTAATCTTGAAAGAAATTAGGACACCCTTGAACAGAATCCTAATACCAGTAAGATAATAACCACATATATCAAACACAGCAGGCCCCTAATCTCCTATACCCCAATAAACGGACCTACTCAGCAAAATCAGTACTCAAATGAGACCCAAAACATAGTAGAAACCATTATACAGAGCCATCCTTTCCAGCAGAAACACCACATAGTTCTGTAAATCATGGGGGTTGACCTTTGCCTTGGAACACCAGCAGATACAGCATGGACTACAATGCCAAGGGTATCATTAGTATAAGGCTTCATACAAAATCAAAATGCAGGTCATTCTTCACATTTCTATTCAGGGAAGAGTAGTAAAGTCGCAATCAACAATGATTATGTATGTGGAAGCAATATGTATTCAATCAACAATGACTATCTACCAGAAAGCAATACATATGTGTAGGTACTTATGCCATCAAAGTCTAATCAAGGAAATGCAACTGCATTTAAAAACTGTGTTCTTTGATTGAAATGCAACAAGACTTTGTTGACGGTCAAGAAGCATAAAAAATGTGGTTACAGTTCAGGAGGATAGCTAAGATACATAAGACCAGATAGAACAGGCACAAGCATTTTAAGAATTAATGTATACCGCATCTGAAATGTCGCAATGCAGCTTTGTCACCGAATTGCCTCTACCAAGTTCTTCCAAAGACCCATAAGCGATGTATGTTTTTGGTCCCAGGTCTGGCTTCAAAACATCAGGAAGCTTTGTAGCGAGATTCAATAAACCAGATTTTGGGTTCGTGTAATCACTATAAGGGAGCATAGCAATAAATTCAGCACCATGCCTAGGCAAACACTCATCAAACGAATTTGATGGAGGCCAGTCCTTCAGCTTCAACATCTCTGGCCACCCACTCTTATGTCTTCGACCTTGTAAGTAGCCCTTAAAAAACTGGAAAATATTAATCTGAACCTGCAACACAAAATGAAAATGCATGCTTACTTGATTTTTAGATGAAGATAACCAAACAGCCAACTAGAATAGCTTGTATTACTGCCTAAAACGCAAACATACAGTCCAAGGATCATTTAAGATTGCATTTGAGCAGAAGCTTAAGAGAACTGTCTGTTCAATCAGCCACCTAAAGAATCAAAGATAGCATTGCTGATGTTTCAACATGTTATATTTTCTGTTGAAATGATGATATTTCCAAGATGCTATGCATCAAGCACATTGGAAACTCAAGAAATATACTGAACATCCCAAGACAAGAAAAATATAAGCAAGCACATAGAAAAGCTTGAAACATAAATCCAAAACCAAACAAATACCTCACACCAATCGAAGCAATCAATGGCCTTAACACTCAAAGCATCTTCTTTTAGTACTTTTGTTGCACCTCTAAAAGCCCTCCACATGACCATTGGGTCCCAACTAAGACCAGATGTCTTCTCAAGTACATTTCTAACTATGACAGGTTCACCTCTCATCCAATGCATTTGAAAATGCTCAATTTCGTTGTCTCCCAAGCAAGCAGAATTTGGACAGTAGAGAAAGTCGTCATGACTGTTCTCCCTAAAAGCTGCCCGCCTTACTTCACAATGCTTTTCTCCACTTCCTGTGGAAGCAGTAGGAAGGCACAATGAACATCCCTGAGAAAAATCAATGTCTGGTGATCCAAAATTCATTGTAAGGTCCTCTGCACTCTTGATCAGGTGGTCTACCCAATTAGGTTCAAAGATACGTCTTAGTTCAAGTGTCTCAGTACCACAACCTCCACGTGCTTTTGGAGGGCAAGGGATGCTGCCATCCATATTCACTCTCCAATCAGGAAAGTCACAGGTATCAGCTGCATAATTATTTGTGGGGTGGGCCCCGTCACTCTCCCAACCATACCTCTCATCATGTGCAGGAATTCTGCCCTTCACTTCTGTACCTTGACCATTCACTCGTTCAACAAATTGTTGATGAGAAGATTCTGCTTCATTGCCACCAGGCTGCAAACCTTTTCTTAGTTCCCGGCAACAAGTGAGACACAGATCATAAGAACAATCAGGATTGGGGCAGCTTCTGTGTAAATTGACAATGGATGTATTGCAATTGTCACTGTTCAATAACGATATTATATGGTTACAAATTTATACCGTTATGACCTAAGAAATTGAAAACATATCTGCTGCAAGAGTAATCGAATTTTATCACTTCAAAAGGCATAACTCCCACACCAGGAAGGCAAATTCAACTGTGATAGATCAATCTACCCCTAGGCCCTCCAACCAACCTCCCGCCCAACCACCAAGAAAAGGAACATTGATATATGGCGGGGTGTGTTGCTTTTATGTTAATTATGTTATTTATTTTATATACAGACAAGAACAAGCTCACTAACTTCCTATAGTACTAGAGTAGGATATTAACATCTAACATATAAAACATGGACTCCATGTTGGGTCAAGTATGTTTTTAGATGTCAGATCTGTCAAATGTCCATATTTTAGGACATGGGACATGACTAATTACCAGAGTTGTTCAATATTCTCACTTAAGAAAAGTATCATACCAGAATTTAATTGAACTAGTAACATGGCAATCTCTTTCTTTCATCATATTTTTACTTTTTTTATAGGCAGCTTTCTTCTTTCAGATATGCAGATTGGATGTACTCAATCCAACACATATCGTATACTTGCACCAATGTGAATGTCTTAACACAAGTGATCCAGACATTTTAAAATGCCCACATGACACAGCATACAAGGCCAAGGCCTTACTGGAGAGAACCTGGGCCTACATATTTCCATGGTCATCCCTACCTAGAGACAATTAAAATGAACATTAAGAAACTGATGTTAAAACCTTTCCCCAGCCATATCCGAGTCCTCCAGTATTCCTAACTGAGTCTAAATAATTAACGAACAGAAATGGAAGAAGTTTGATTCATAACTAGTTCATATTTCAGTTTCAACTATCAGGAAGGGATGAAATTATACCAATACACTCGGTCATCTTTGTCAAGTATTGACCTCATTATATCCTCTTCTGTCAATTGAGCACCTAAAAAAAAAGGAACAAACACATTATTCATATATCCTGAACCATTTATCCTGCAAAGAAACTGAAATCTCCATGTTAATAACTGTGTCAAATTGTGATACCTCGTATTTGGGCTTCCACATGTATCTCAGAGCTCTGCTCCCCGTGAATATGTCTGAGGAGAGGCAGAGTTCTGTCTAGCAAGTAAAGCAACTTTTGCAATTTGATATTTGTATCTGCTTCTCCATGACCAGTCTGTCAAAACCAAATTATTGTTTGGAATAAAATTTTATGTATGCTAAGATTGAAAAAAAAGAGTTGAGAGAGTAACGGAACAGATAAAACACACCATTACGACTAAATCCTGTTTGAGACACATTCTGCAATTGCAAATGCAACGGCAGAATGGACATGCATTCCTTATGTCCTCTCTTGTTTTCTCCGGGTACCTATTTCATTACTTTCAAAACATTCTTAGAATAATTGGATGTCACAATCCGCATTGGCAACATAATCAGCAAAAAAATAAAACAAATGAAATACTAATATTCTAGCAATAAGAGGAGAATTTTTTATTTTTTTTTCCATAATCCAATGGATCCATTCCATTCTGAAGGTTGGAATGCTATAACCATACTTCCATGAGCAGAAGAGCTTAACAAAGTAGCAATTACCATTTCGCAAGGCACTCATAGCAATAGCGTTTCTTTTTGCAACTGGAACAAACGACAACACCACTCTTGGCATGCCTCAAGCATTGATGACACATTAAACTCCTCTGCTCTCTTTTCCCATTGCTAGCATCCTGAAACAGAAACCTCATTAGAATGGACTCTTAATGATTGGTACATTCAGACACTAATTTCACAATAAGCCCTCTTTGTTTTTCCCAGTGTTTGTAGGGGCTCCTCCTTTTTCACCTTCCTAGGAATAAAATTGATCCAGTAATGCTCAGTCTGGTTGCTGAGAAAAACTTAGTGAAAAGGTAAACCAAAACTTGAAATCCCGTATCAGGTTCAAGTTAAGTTGTAGGAGCTGTACTTGATTCCAAGTCTCCTTTCTTCTGTTAGGCATGGCTTTTTGCTATTCAATATTCATATCAGAAGCTCCCTGCAACCTATGTCACAATTTGCAAGCTTGTTAAGCAAACAAACGGCATGTCTCATTGGTGCCATATTGCAGGGTTGTAAAAACCCATACACCTTCTTCAAGGTGGAAATGTAAACTCCTATATACAGTTGGTATTTCCCAAGAGCATTCTAGCACTTAGGAGAACGCAGCATGACAACCCACTGTATTACGAGTAATGACAGCCAAATCATGGACCTATGCTTTGGTAAAACAAATAAGGTCAGCCTTGTCTATGTCACAGAAACTGAGTTTACCATTAGAAAGACATCTAACAGTCATGATGAGCTGCATTGAACCTTCAACCTTTTTTTTTTTAATAACAGTGAATCCTAACAAGCTTAATCAAATTGCTAATCAGTCTTATGTTGTAAAAATGGATTGGGAAGAACTCACTGATAATCCTGAATTCGCCAATCCATTCTCATTGAATTTTCCCTCTTTAATGCAGTTAGATTCCCCCCGATGGTCCTTCAACTTCTTCGGCCTTCCTCTGGGCCTCTTATGAACATTGCCGGTATCAGTTAATAACTCACCATTACTCATCTGTGCATTGCCACAGTCCCTCACATACTCAACCTGTAAACTGCCTTCTTTGTTAAGATCTTCTTCTATCTTTGAAACAGGCATCTGATGTTCCTGATTCAGCATTGGAATCTTGTTCAGGGCTTCACCATTAAGGATTACCTTCTTGTTCTTTGAACCCTTTGGCCGGCCAGGCTTACGTTTCCAAGAAATATTCACATCTCCGCTGTTATTTCCACCCAAAAAATTACTGGCAGTGGCCTGGCTTTGTTCTTCTTTAGGGATACATGGAATCCTGTTCTTTGAACCCTTTGGCCGGCCACGCTTAGCCTTCTGCCGAAAAATCTCATTTGGCTTCTCATCACGACCAATAACTTCACCAGGCAAACCACGATCTTCTATAGCTATGAGACCACTCTTCTTATTCTCCAAACCTTCAGTCTCATCCCCCATATCATTCCAGCCAGTGACTTCAAAAGGAATGATCCCATCTTGTTCAGCAGCAAGAATGGTCCTTTTGTTCTCTATAACCTGCGGCCAGCCACACTTACCCTCTGAAGAAATGATCTCGCTTCTCCTATCAATAGTGCAGGTTGCTCCACCACTCCTGTTAAGCTCGTTCATCCAATCCTCCGAACTGTTTGGCCTGTCACACCTACCTCTCAGACTGACCATCTCGTCTCCATCATTTCGACAGCAAGCTTCACTTGACCAGCCCTGAATTTCTTTCTGAGGACCATTTTCCCTACTGGCTTCACCAGACCAGCCCCCAATCTCTTCACCATTATTTGAACCTTTTAGTCTGCGGCATTTGTTCTTTAGCCTACTAAATCCATATCCACCATCCTTTTGCCTTGCAAATGCACCAAACCCTCCCAAAAATTCTTTAGCACCAAGCTTCCCACCATCATTTCCGCCAGCAGCTCCACCATACTGCCCCTGAATTCCTTCAGTGGAACTTGGACCTTCACCTACTCCAATGCCTTCACTGTGACTGGGACCTTCATTTACTCTAATACCTTGAACAGACTGATCCTGAATCTCTTCAGTCACAAGTGGGGCCTCATCAAATTCGCATTTGTAGATGTCATCATAAGGAATTGAACTGGATCGTTCACGATACATGAAATATTCAGCCAGAACACCTCCTCTACAAGGAGCCAGGTACTCTAATGCAGAAATTGAACTACGCCATTTGAAGTACAGAAAATTTTCGGCCAGGACTTCTCCCCTATAAGGCACAACATCCCTTAAAGTAGCAAGGAGGCCCACCATTTTGGCCAAATCAGGCTGCCGCCAAACTTTCTGCTTAGAGGGAACACTAGTAATTGCTGCATATTGTTTCTTAATGTATTCAGCCAAAACGGCTCCACTATAAGGAGCAAAACTTTGCAATGTGGCAAGTAAATCCACCATTCTGGCCTCACAGGAACTGCCCTGGAGTTCTTTCCCATAAAAAATGCCCCCTTTCCTCCCCCTCTTTTCCAACCCTTTCAAATCCCAAAGCTCTTCACCATCAACAATCTTCCTCTTCCTTCCCCTCTTCTTCACACCTTCCAAAGCCCGAAGTTCTCCACCATAAAAAACCTTCCTCTTCCTACCCTTCTTCTTCCACCCTTTTGGTCGGCCACGCCCATGCTTAACCTTCCATCCTTCCCCATTGTTTCCACCATGGAATGCACCAGACTTCCATCGGTTTCCTTCCAAATCAAGAGCCAGACCATCATTTTCAACTGTTTCACCTGCCCATACCTGGAGTTCTCTACCATCAGGAATCCTCCTCCTAGTATTTGAACCTTTAGGTCGGCCTAGCTTTCGCCTCTTCACCATAATCTCTCCTCCACTGCCATCCCCACCAGGCAGGCCTCCGATCCCTTCACCACTACCCCTGCCACTCCCACCAGATAGGTCTCCAGTTCCTTCAATTTCACCCCTGCCATTCCCACTGGATAGGCCACCAATTACTTCACTTCCACCCCAATTACCGATTGGGAGCTCAACTATCTCACCATCGATAACGTTCCTCCTAGTTTTTGAACCCTTGGGCCGGCCTAGCTTTCGCTTTTTCAACACAACAATCTCATCTCCACCGATATTTCCACTGGCATTGCACCCATTCCCATCATTTCCACCACCATTCCCGCCAGTGCTCTCCCTAGACTGACCCGGAACTTCTTCACCTTTCCTTCTGGTTTTTGAACCTCTTGGCCGGCCTCGCCTTTTCTTCTTCTCCCCAACATCATCCCCGTGGCCATTACCGTCGGACCTACTCTCAATTCCTCCAATTCCACCGCCACTTCCACCGGAATTGCCGCCAATTCCACCAGTGACTTCCTTGGGGTAGCCCACAAGTCCTCCACCGCCGGCAGCCCGACCAGAGTCCTCGCCTCCCTTAACGACTTCCTCGCCGCCGCCTTCATTTCCACCGGAATGGCCCGCAAGGCTTTCAATTAACCGAACATCGCCGCTGCCATTTCCACCGGCTTCTTCCCTGGAGCAGCCCCCAATTCCACCACTAGAGACCCAATCACCGTCTCCGCCGCTCTCAACTACTCCACCGCCATTCCCACGGCCAGTAGCCCAATTTCCACTCGCGACGCCGCGCTCACCGACCCCTCCACCATCCACTTCCCTACCATTGCCGTCTCCAGCAGAGCCGCCCATAACTCCACCGCTGCCAAGGGCATTACCGTCATTTCCACCCTCATCTCCCCCAAACCACCCCCACATTCCTCCTCCAAACCCCTCAGGCATCTCCCCCCCACCCACCACCTCACCGCCTCCTCCCTCGCCGGCGGCCAGGATTTCACCCGAAAACCCCCGATCCTCTTTACCGCCACCACCAACCATCTCCTCCCCAGCTGCCGCCAGCTTCTGCTTCCCACTTGGGCGACCCACCTCCCCGTCTCTCCCCTCCGCAAGCCTCGCCGTCTTCACCCGATTCCGAATCAGCTGGCAGAACAAGTGCTTCTCACAAAGTGTTTTTCCAGGCAAAGCCCTTTCACTGCACCTCCAGTTGGGACTACCTCTCCTCCTGCATCTCTCATCCTCCATCACCCTTGTGCAAAATCAAGAACAACCCATTTCTGCTCACCCCTCCCTTCATTCAATGCCGTGTTTAGTCTGACTTTCTGTTTCTACATTGATTGCATGAAGGTAGTGGAGTCTGTTTGGTAGTGATGAAAGTGTGGGATAGCGAAGGAAAATACAGAAACACTAGCAACTTTTTTTATAATCTCGTTTGTATCTATCTACTTGTTGATTTCTTCTTAAAAAGCATGAGACTTTCGGGGAAAGATTGAAATTTGTGAGGAAAAAATTCAGGAAATATCTTTCTTCTTATGAAATTTGTCGTCTTTTCGAAGAAAAATCATATATGAAAATCTCAGGGAATTTTTAATTTAAAGTATCAACTTGGAAATTTTGGAATCTGAAAACTAATTTTCAAGAACTCTTTCTTATTAATTCTAAAAATATTTTATATTTTTTATTTAAAACCTGGTTTTGCAAGTTTACAATGTTTAAACTTCAATGAATCCATAATCCTTCTTCTTTAAATAATATTTTAATAAATTTCATTTCTACCTTCAGAAATATATATTGAAAATTATGTTTTGTGATTAAAAACTTTTTTTCTTTTTGTAATTACGAAATTCTTCACTGCTTATTGAATCGATATTTTAAAATTAGTTCAAATGTTTAACTGAAGTTTAAAATTCATTAATTAGAATTGGAATTTGGTCATTAATAAATACATCTGGACATTAGATTGAATGTTATCAAATCTTAAACCATCGGAGTTTAATAAATTCATCTCATTATTAGTTTTATTAAATAATATCAAAATAGTATGAGTCGGGAGTCAAGTTGACTATTTGTTATAGTCTATATTTTATACAAATGATAATATTTTTTATTAAAAAATTCGAGAAATTTTTTGGCATGATAATTGAAGGGTCTTGGGGTGGAGGTGGAACCGTGGGAACCTGGAAAGTGGAAACTGAAGGCGACAAGTGTACGGATGAACAGTATGTGGGGTCCACTCTTAATAAACTGTGGGCGACAGTACTAGATTAGAGTTGTACGGATTATGCTTGCACTGCGGTGATCACGAGGATTTTTAATTGTGTCAACATATCGGACGGCTGTGACTGAGACATCACATGGTTGTGCGGCACTGATTGGTCCGCCTAGGAATCTTCTGTGTTCGTGAGGGTAGAGGTGACGTGTTCTCAGAGTTCCAGTAAAGAAAATTAAATAAAAGTTTAAGGCTGAAGGCTGAAGGCTGAACTCAACCAGTTATTTAAAAGAATAATAAAAAAAAAAAAGTTAAAAACCTTTTTAGAAATGATTTATTTTTAGGAAATATGAGCAAAAATAAAAATATTGTAAAAAATAAATTGAATATAATATGTAGTAGGAAAGAGGTCAAAAAGGGTTCCATGGTCTAGTGGTCAGGACATTGGACTCTGAATCCAGTAACCCGAGTTCAAGTCTCGGTGGAACCTCTTTTTCCAATTTAGTAGTGTTTTTCTCGACCTTTTCGAATCACGATGTTTTTGTATGGAAAGTTAATTTGGAGGAATAAACCTTATATAAATACTATGCATACCTTCCTTTGAAAAACCTTTTTCCTAATTTATAAACAATTTTTAGAAAAAGTTTTGATAATTCAAAAGAAAATAATCTTACACGTGAATACCTTTTGTGTCCTTATCTTTTTTTTTTCTTTTTCCATATATATATTTGTCATTGTAAGTTTCATAAAAACCTTTTTCCCCAAGGGACATAAATAAATTTTGAAACCAAATACTTTTTTCTTTTTTTTCCCAATATTCACTTTTGCCCTTTCATGTCTTCATGGTGGTGGAGGATATACCTTTTCTTTAATTATGTTATTTTCTCATGAATCGTTCACGCACATTATTATTTATTATTTTATTTAAATATGAAAATAATAATAATTATCCCTTTTTAATGGAGAATTATTATAAAGACTTGAAATTTAAACATTTAGGCTATGTTTGATTCCCGGAAAATTTGAGGGAAAATGCGAGGGAAAGAAAATACAAAGAAAAAGTAGAAGGAAAGAAAAAGTGAAGGAAAATAAAAAAAAATAGATTAAAAGTTGATAAATTATTATTTTTGTTACTTCAAACTCATTTTATTTATTTTAACTCATCAATATAAAGATTAAATAATTTATAAATACATAAGTTTTTAATTAGTTTTAATTATATTTGATTTTCTTTGATATTTTTCATAGGATAACCAAACATGAGAAAATCATTTTCCTTAGCATTTTTTTTCTTTCCTTTGTACTTTCCAGGAACCAAACATAACCTTAGAATTTATATATTATTTGGTATCCTAAAACTTCAAAATAATGCTTCTTATCCATCACACTATAATCAAGCGGTTCTTATTTGATTAAAAATAAAATATACAAATTTGGGGGTAAAGTCCTCTGACAATAAATAATCAAATTAGAAATAGAAAGAATCCTGAGGATAGAAGCCATGATCATCAAATACTGCTACTGCTACGATAACAAATCATGAAAATTGTTCGTATGGAAATAAGATTTTAACCAAATTTATAGTGTTTGTTAGATGATTATCTGCACACACACCACACCCCTCCAAAGACCCAACACTCAAGATTTATCCCCTCTTATCCATCTTTCTAATCCATCAGAACTTTTATAAAATGGAAAAAAATAAAAATTAATCCGAAAAGTCAGAGATGATGATAAGCATTGGTGCAGAGAGGGAAGAGAGTCCTAGTTTGTCAAAAAAATTGTTAAATTAAATAAAAATAAATTTAAAAAAAAAAAAAACCGTTGACATACAATGTATGGAATAGAGATAATTTAAAAAATAAAAATAAAAATAAAAATTTATAGCAGATTTGAAGAAAATTCATCAAGAAAGAGCAAAAGGTCTATAGCCTCACCTCAAGAACAACATACCAAGACTGATGCAGAAGTGCAGAAAAACACATCATCCATAACCAAACACACACAATTCTGAAAATGAATTGATTGTCAATGCACTTGAATCTTCAATGGACAATCATCATGACTGAGAATTTATCCAGAAACATACTATGAGAACCAAGAGGGTGCATACTCCAATCCTGCTTCTCAGGAATACTGATTCTGGGGAACAACTAACATCTTTTCTCTATACAACAAACCCATCCTTCTCACCTTTTCCCCGGAGCTTTACCTTCATTGATGCCCAGAAAACCAGTACAAGTACCCTAGCCAAAAGTTGAACCTCAGAAGCTTCTCTATCCCCTCCACTGGCTCAGTTCCTCGATCTGATTATCATCTTTGGGTCAGTCTCTCCCGCTCTCCTGGAATTTGTTGCTGCCCATAACATGGAGATTATGTTTCAGAATTTAAAATGAAGATACCTTGGAAAGTGAACAAGAAATAAGAAATTACCTGAATCCCATATGGTGAGCTATCAGCCAGGTACTTGATGAATGCCTGCTTCTTGATTCTGAAGGTGTAATTTATATGGTTCAGAAGTGATTGTTCTCTCTGAATATCTTCCTCAACCTTTTCCCTTTTCCAGTTCACCTCTGTCAGCTCCTTCTCAGTTTCAAAGTACTCCAGAGGAAGATTTGATCCAGAGCTTTTTGGGAATCTCACTTCTACATCTTCCCTTAAATCCGATGCAAATCAAAGGAAATACAAATTGTTATTGACCGATGATAACTAATACATCTGAGGAAAAATAAAGCAGTTGCATAATAATTATACACTACCGACAACAGAATATAAAAAATAGTTCAAATATGCATGCAAGGGAACAAAGGTTCTAACCTATGAATTGCAAACATGTGACAACATACCAGCAAAAAAGGACAAGAGAAATCAGCTCTCCCTGATTCTCATGGCAGAAGAAGACTCAGCAAGGTGACAAGTTATTTAAAATGTAGCATTTTTGACACTGCTATTGTCTTTATACAATAAGAGAAACAAGGAATCAGCCTCTAGTGTTGTACAAGTAGCTAAGAAATCGATGTCATTCACATTAAGCAAAGTTATAAAAAGGGGGTGAATATTTAGAGAATTTATTTTGTGACACCGTTGGTACTTTCACCATAAAAAATAAATATATTCTACAATCACTGATGCTATCATGAGCTTAAGTAGCTGATGGCAAATCAAGTTTCAGTAGGCCAAACAAAATGCTGGCAAATTGCCACATTTCTATAAGTCAACCAGCTTCATTGATGATGCACTACAATTCAGAGCGAACCCTATTTCCAAAGGCATTTTCCACCACAAGAAAAACAAAAACAATGACCAAGTTCTTGCCAGAATTGGTTTTTTAAGATAATGAAATAAAAATCGATTGATCATAACATGAAATAGAAAGCAAATTTTCTTTTAATTACTGAAATTGGCTGAGCTTCTTACCGACTGCCCAAAGAAAATACACCTGCAGTTTTGATCATTCCACCATCTAAAGAAAGTGCCCCATCGGTAATACAAGGAAGAGCAAGTAACATTTCTGCTCTTGTTCTATACACTTGAAGACGAGAGAATAGATTATAGAATAGAGTCTCTCTGAGGCCACAACCACTGGATGTTAAACAAAGTATGTTTGCACTATCCACATTGATCATATTCACTGCAAAGCCAAGAAAGCCAGGTGGACACTCTCCGTTGGGTAATCTTGGCTTTAGAAGATCAAGCCTCCTTTGTGTGTCATCAGCAACAAAATCCCCAGCATATGGTCTGTGCGAAAAAAAAGGGGGGGAAAATGTGTTCAGAAAATTACAAACTACAACTCCATGTTGCCCAAATGCAGTATATGAGTTCATGCCTTAAATGTTCAAGACAGATGATGCGAAATCGGCCATCCAAATGTCTTCCGATAGAAGATCCAAGCCCATGCAGACCAGAATGTTTGTTTATGCCACCTTCAAAGTCATATGTTTCCAAAGTTTTAACGCCTTCATAAGTCTTGCAGACAATTGCCATCATAGTCTCCAGTCCTAAGTACTCCGAGAAAAGCCTGGTTTTAGAGTTATAACAATAGCAATATGTCAAACATAGTCTGACATTACTAACAGTTAGAATTACACACAAATTACAATTAACATGAAAATCTCAAAACTTTCCCCATCAACAAAAATTAGTTATTAGCAAAGCATCTCAATTATTTGAAACTCTCAACCAGTGGGCATTGTCTAGCATCTAAAAGCCAAGTCCACAAACACACACACAAACTCACGTACAGCAGAAGTCAATGATGAAGATAACAATTTTCCAGATGATCAGAGGCAGAATCACTGAAATATATGTCATTAACACAATAAATATGACACATTATAACTATTGGCTTTGGCCACACCAAAACCCTGCTAAAAATAATTGAATCCAGCTTTTTATGAGTTCAAGTCTAAGGTACAAATTTAAAAAACCTGGCAAAATAATGAAAAGCAAGACAAACTGACCTACTAAGGTTTTCATCATCTACTTTTCCAAGTGTGGCAACAATACCGAGCACATCCTTAGCCAATGTAAGATGTGAAGCCTGACTTCCATGACGAATTTTCAGCTGGCATAAGATGGCAGCTGCTGATTTTTCATACTTCAGTATCTGTTCAACAGTTTCATTTTCACTTCGGGACTTCGAAAGGGCCTCATTTTCCATGGTTGGTATACTAGATGAACAATACTTGCCAAGGGTAACTGTGATGAAAGTTGTTAGTGGATAAAAGTATGACAGCAATTACAAAGTGCATTTTTAAGGTGAACAATACAAAGTGCATGGAGGATCTTAAACTTATCTGCAGGTTTTAAAAAATAAAAAAATAAAAAAATAAAATCTAAGGTGTTGTTGGGATGTTGTAAAAAAAATTTTAATACCTCAATTTTGTTTTTAAATAGTTTGTAGAAATCATTATCATTTTAAGGTGAGTCTTCTAAGACTTTTGCATTTCATATAGGAGTTACTATTATTTATTGTTTTTCAAAATAAAAAACAGAGAATGCATCCAAACAACACCTGAATTATCAAGTTCAATATTTGCTAAATTTTGCAATGTTTAAAATGAAGTAATTTTGATTGATAACAGGATATCATCAAGAAGTGTTTTATACCTTGCAAGTCAAGAATGGAGCCATCCAGATTATCCTTTTGAGTCTTCAGATATTTTATATTATCCTCATGCTGTTTGATTTTGAACCCCAGAGTTTGTAGCTCATCCTGAAGTTTCTGCATGGTTTTAAGACAATCGAGAGTTAATCCAATTACCCTAAGCAGTATTGTAAACTATGTTGCATAGACCGTGACGCTACAACAGAATTGGAAAGTCTACCTCTTTGTCATCACCAAAATTAGAATAAAATACAAGACATACATTATTATTATTATTATTATTTTTTCATAATTACAAGAATGGTAAGGCAAAATTGAAGCAACTCTGTGATAATTTCCCACAACCTTGGAATTGTTGACAGCAGATTCTGCCTTAGAAAGCCCTCCATTGTGCATCTCATCTCTTGCAGCTCCAAAAGAATTATTTGGATCCACATGCATCAATGCTGATGGCTCTTGAATAGCTAATGGCTTTGTTTGAATTGAAAGCTGTGAAGGAAGGGATCATTGTGTATTTTTCAGATATCATTTGAAAGCAAAGACTCTGATGAAGGCACACCGACTATATCATAGCTCATGCAAAAGAGTGAAAGCTTCTTTTCCTTTATTTCTTATAATGCTTCCACCACCAAAACAGACCACTCATACACATAAAGATAATGCTGAAATTCCCAATTTCAAGAACATATGCTGTTGAAATTTAAGCAAATTAAGGCTACATTTGATATAGGGAAGCAGAAAATAATGGCAAAAGGCTTTAGAGAAACCAATAAATTAGTCTGTTTGGATTCAAAGAAAATTACACATTGCTCTTTGTTTGCTACCAATGGAATTCAGTCATTAAACTAAAGGACTTTAGAATAGGGAGCTTACTAATATTTAACCAAAATTGAAGTTTGCATTTGGTACTATGGAAAAGACTTCTGGAAAAAGTGACACTTACCCTCTGTTTGGATTCAGAGATAATTCCTTCAAGCCTTCTCTTGCAAATGCTTAAATTCTCAACTTCAAAAACTTTTGAATATTGGGTCCAGTCAAATTTAATTTGAAGGCTACAAAAAAACAGAGGCCTACGCTCTGTTTGGTTGCATCGAAAATTGCAACGTGAACTTTGTTTGTTGATGATCAAATCCCATTTCTAAAAGCTTCCGAATAGTGGGTTCACTGAAATTTGGGCAATTTAAGACTACTTCTGCTGGGGGGTAGAGGGGAAAAAAAACAAAAAAAGGAAAGAAGTTTCACAGTAAAATTGCAACTCGCCCACTGTTTAGTTCCAGCGAATTTTGCAACATACCCTCTATTCTCCAATTCCAAAATCCCCAACCCCAATAACTCCGGAAGAGTGTGTTTCATGATTCTCAAACCCATACAAGGCCACATTGGGAAGCAGAAAACCCAAAATTCAAAAACGGCTTATACAAGCTCGACACCTACCCTCTGTTTGGTCGTCAAGAAAACCGAGGAAAACTGAAAATTACCCAAACAAAAAATCATTTTATAGAAGATTTTTTTTTTTTTTTTCACATCGGTTTATAAACAAACAACACATACCCACTTTTTTATTTTTGTTTTTGTTTTTCTGGAGTTGAAGCCTTAAAGAAGAAGAGAGGGATGTAGGTGAAACCCTAGAAATTGACGCTTTATCAGCATGGAATACAGAGATTGACTCACCTGGTTGTGCGGTTGAAACATGGCTGAGTCGAGTCGGACTCAACGAGCCAACCCCTCCCTTTCTTTCCCTCTCACTCTCTGTGGGTAAGCGGAAAAAGTGGAAATCTAGGTCAATTTATCTCAGGTTTCTCTCTTGATGTTTCCCGTAACATTTACACAATTACACCCTCTTGTTATTACTAATTTAGGTGAAAATATATTTATTATTATTTAGTTTCTCAAAGAGGGTAATAATGTATAATGATAACATCTTAAAATTTTACGATAACAAATGTATTCAAAGTTCATGAAATATTCCTTGCCCACTGTATATTTCCTTCGTTGCTTCTGTGATTGGAAAATTGGAAATGCTATTTTTATTATCTTTCAGCAACCTTTTTTTTTAAAGAGAGTTTCATTGCATTTTTCTTATGCTATGCCACATAATATAAAAAATATAATAAATAAATAAATTTAAAATAATTATCTTTATATTTTATATTCTCTTATATTTTTAAAGACAAATTTTAGAAGGTTTTCATCAATGTTCAATCAAATCAGGATTTGAATCACAATTAAACCAATGATGACATATATATATATATATATATAATTTATAAATTATTAAAATTTAAAATAATTATAAAATAAAAACAATAATTCATATATCATTTAAAAATTAAAATTTTATTTGAAAATAAAAAAATTAGTTTCAAATTAGAAATTAAAATTAAAATCATAATTTTAATTTTAATTTTGAAATTTTAAAATGTATTTTTAAATCAAAATCTTATTTTAAAATTAGAAATTTATTTAAAATTGTAATGTTTTCATTAATTTAAATTAAAATAATAAAGTAAAAAAAATAATAATAATGAGGTAAAAAACATATAAATAATAAAAAATTTGGAAGGGAGGAAAGGGGCAGCCAAAAAGAGGAAGAAAGTGGGGGTGGAAGGAAGGGGGTTTTCCAATGGGGTGGGGGTTGCCCCATCGGTTCAACTAGTTCCAATTCCGGTCAAACTACTTTCTAATCAATTAGACCGATCAATGGTCGGATCAGTTGGTCAAATAAATCATGATTGTCATCAAATTTTAAACTTTTATATTCTTCTTTGATTTACTAAGGACAAATTTTTCCCCCACTTTAGAATCTTACTCATTCCATCAATCTATATGTATAAATTCTACTAAAAAAACAATAGTAAGCTACAAATTTAAAGACCAATGCCATTGAAAATAGTCCAATAGCATCAAGAGATCAGTTCTGCGTTTTACAGAACAAATCTCTCTCCCTCCCTATCCTTTTTTTTTTTGGTTACTTTTAAATAAAATAAAACCAAAAAAAGGATTAAAAAAAAAGAAAGGTATGATTTTATATACCCTAAGTTTGAAGCCTAACCCAAATCATCTATAATATTACATAAAATAGAGAGCATATCATTTAGACATATATTTACAGAACATAAACAGAAGCAGGCTCTCATAACAAACCGTCTGGTATTAAAATCTGGAAAAAAAGACTGGATTGCTAATGTATGGACATGGAAACCAAGCTTCAGACTATCTGTACAAGCTTCTCATCCTCTGGTAACCTGTCAAATAAAAAAGGAAAGACACAGAAAATAAGGATGACAATGTAGATATGACAGCTTCAAATGGTATTATACCCACAGTTTGATATGAGACAGACACATTTGGATCACTGATGATATTTTTATCAACTTTAATATGATTGGCATAGGTATATGCTTGAGACGTTGCTGTACAGAAAGTATCAAGGGCAAACCAGATCATTTTGGCGAGTTTTCCAGGCTGTTTATTGTATTCGTATTGTACTCCAGGTAGTGGCCTTTCATACAGGGTTCTAAGCGATCCATGAGCTTGCGACACCGTGAAATTTTCTTCTGTAACTTCTTCTGAGCTTTGTTAATGATTTTTGTCAGTTTGCCTATTTCATTGTGGACCAGCCTCAAAGAAGTTCTCTTTTCCTCTATCACTTCCAGGATTCTAACATTTTTTGGTGATTCCAGGTTAGCAACTGGAAACCATATTTGCGGTTCCCTGAAACAGAAAAATGTTTATGGATGAGGGGTCTTATTCAGTAGTGTTATACATTGCACATTTTTCTCGAACCCAATCCTTACAATACTTGTATGTGTATGTGGTCTAAAAAAGGCAATTATGGGAGTCCTGAACACCACTGTGTTTATCGGTCAAAGCAAACTATCTCGTTAGGACGAAAGAGCGGGAGAGAGGGCAGAGGCAACAGTGTAAATACCTACATCCAAAAGAAATGACTCCATTTCCTTTCATAATCCCACCATCAAGAGAAACAGCACCATGTCTTGCATAGAAGCAAGCCTTCTTCATGTCTTCCCTGGTTTGATAAACCTGCAGCTCACCAAATAGACAATAGAACAATGTCTCCCGAAGACCATGCCCTGCAGTGGTCCTTGTAAGTAAATGATGGGACTCTAGGTCAACCATGTTAACTGCATACCCCAAGAACCCTGGAGGCATCTCCCCAGTGGGTAAAATAGGATTTGGAATGTTCAGCTTCCTCTGAGGATCATTGTCCTGAAACCCTCCTATGTAAGGCCTGGAAAAAAAAAATGGCTGAAGACCTAACACATTCAAATATTTTTCAAAGATTGTTTATTTGCATATATTGCTTTCATATTAACATAATTTATCAATCTTGGAAGGCAAAGTTCTAATTTCTTATATAGGAATACCTGATCGTAAAGAAGGATGAGTCAGCTAAGAATCACTAACAACTTTTAATTTGGAATAAGGAAAAACCTCTGGTACCTTATATTCTCGAGGCAAATAACAAGAAACCGGTCATTTATCGGTTTTCCAAATGTTTTTGCTACTGCATAAAGAGCATGTTCACGGTCTACTTTTCCATCCCATTCATACTTCTCAAGCTTACTTGCAGCTTCATAGGATCTACACACAACTGCAAGCATTTGATCTTCACCCAAATATTCAGCCAACATCCTGCATACAAGGAGAAATCTAGACAGGTTATGTCCTAGTTCAAAATTTCCTATTCCTTCATAGGTTATAAAAGTAGAATGTGAAAGAAGATGACCTGCCAAGCCGATTGATACGAACAGTTGCAAGAAGTGCAACCACACCAACTATATCTTTCATAAGCTGAGATACTGGATCTTGGAATGGAATCTCTCTTGAAAGATTGCAGAAAAAAGCAGCTGCGGATTTATCCTTTTTTTCAATGCATCTCATCACTGATTCTTTCTTAGACAAGTAGCCCCGATGGTTGTTGAATGAATCATATTCTACAGAAGCTGGAAAATGGAAAAAGATCAAAATTTACCCACTTCAAGAAATCTAACTAGTATATATTTTATTCTCACAGCATTTCATGTGAGGGAATGGGTTGTTCATCATAAGAAATAAGAGTAAACTAATGAAACAGCTCATTTCAAGAACTAAAAAAACTGATCTTATATTCTTATAATAAAGGCACCCTGGTTCTTTCATGGCAGCATACAGATGGATGAGTTTTGTGTTTTGAAATGTAACATCAACTAGCCATTTGATTCATGTCAGACATCCAAACATGACCTCAATGTATATAACTTTGTCAGTAAGTGTAACCTTGCCCAATGAAGACTAAACACATAGCACCTTGATTACATTAATATGTCAAATGATTCGTTTATTATTTATTTTTTATGAGAACAACAATTCAATATAAAGAGGGAGAATATACAACATTTCTGGATGAAATTGACCATGGTTCAGATGATATGCAAAACAAGGAAAATTATGAAAGTTTTGAGAAATAAGAGAACATATCCATGATTAATCTAAAGGGAAGAGAAACCTAAACAATAGAGAAATGATATTTTCTGTTAGAAATGAAGGATTCTTCAAATGATAAAAAGAAAAACTTTGGGTTTTAATCATCAGATGTGGATCCAATCAACTTGGGACAGTTAGGTGCTATTACCAAATTTTCTGGTACCAATTATACTGGAATGGACTGTGAATGTGAGATCTTATAAACAAAAATCCATATTGGATGAAGAGGAAACATTATGTTATACTTTTCAAACTTCCATGTCAACTGGAGGAGAGAAAGTAACCAAAAGACAGAAATCAGTTCCTGACCTTGCAATTTCTCAATGGATTGCTCAATATCTCCCTTCTGTTTATGAAGCAATTCCAGTTTCCTTTCATTATCTCCAATAAACAAACCAATTTTGCAAATGTCATCCTCAATTTCCTGCAAGAAAATCATGTTCAAGAAAAGGAACAGAAATTATCACAAATAGAATTTAAGTGAATCGAAAATAAAAATATTCAAAGGTCCTTCCTCAACAAAGGCATCAAAAGCAGAAAGAACTGCTTTCTGGAATAAGAAAATGAAATATGGTACTAGTACATCCATAAAAAAAGAGCTGAGCTGCCATTTCACCTTCTCGTCATTCATGAGTGACTCCACTAGGCTGTTCTCTACATGCCTTGGAGCAGGTGAATCCTGGAGGAGCAACATGTTTTCATTTGGATATTGAAGTTGGACATCTTCCTGCTTCACTTTTAGGACTTCCACAACAGAAACCTGCACATGACATTCAACCTTCATAAATGTGGAAGAAGTGATAATTAGAGGTAACACAATATTGTTTCAACCTTGACAGCCAAAGATAGCTCTGGATGACAGGAGTGAGCAGCTAGAAAGGTGAAGTCCCCTTGCTTTCGGGGGAGAGGAATAGTAGGAATAATGCAGCGTCCATTCCTGAAAGCGAATCTTACAGAACCATCCAAATAAAATGAATCAGACATTATTGTAAGCGTATGGAATTGTCCATGTTTCTCTTCCTCATGAACAGTTTCATCAACTTCACCCTTAGAGTTGATGATTTCGAAGACAATATTTTCGAGTTGTGACCCAGCAGCACAAGACTGAGGTACCTGACATCAAGAAACTAAGTAAAACACTATGGGAAATACAGGTAGTCAAAGAAAGGGAAAAAAATAGAGTTGCTTACTATTGATGCAGCTCTTAGCTCTCTTTTCTCTGTTTGCAACTCTTGCTTGAAAACTACTTTGTTACCAGATAAAACTGATAGGGAAACTGCAAAGCAGTGTGATTAGAATGAAATCACCAAACCAATATGATTCATCCTAAAAAAAACTAAAATCCTCAAAACTTTTAGTCATCATGAAGATATCTGCAAGGATCATTAGCAATCCCCCGAAGTAAAAAGCACACAAAATTGATTGATGATGCTATATCATTTATTTCTGGAGAGATAAATTTACGGAACTTACTTTCAAAGCTATTTTTAAAGTATTCAGTCATGATAAGGTACAAAGCTACAGAAGAAAATATATTTTAGAATTGCCCATTAATAATGTATATTGCAAGAACACTGACCCTGAGCCCCCATGTCATTGTTGTTTTGCTTGCCTGTAAATTTAAAGCCATCTATTTTGAAAGTAAATTGCAGTAAGGGAGAAAGTTACTTGGAGAAGGCTTATACCATTTTTTCCATACCCTGTTGTGACTCTCAAGAGGCCACTAAGGTCAATGCATCCACGATCATCCACCTGCATTGAAGAATACATAGCTAAGGGCATTGAAATCACATGACATATCACCATGCTCAACATGTCCAACTAGTAATATGATAAGAATCAAGATATATTCATCCAAGAACCATAAAGGTGGTGTTTAGAGGTTTTGACAATTTCAAGCACGAGGGAATATGCAGGACAATTTACAGCTTAATGAGAAATGGATATATTACTAAACAAAAAAAGTAGACAGTATATGATCACTACAGCCTAATGAGAAGTTGATATATTGCTAAATGAAAGAAATAAATAGTATAAATATTGCTAAATGAAAGAAGTAAACGGTATACAATTCCCACAATTTCTCACAGCAGGGCCATTGTATTTGCTGTTGACCAGCATAACATCCCTATTAGATTGTATCTAGCCCATGAAAAAGACATGAGAAATAAGGAGCAAGAGAAACGATTTCTTGTACCAAAAGAGAAAGATTTCTGTAAAATAACTAATAAAAAAAGCATAAACTACTAAATTAATGAGGAAAAATGAACAATATTTAACGATCTAAACAGTGAAAGATTCTCATTGATTTCCGTAAGATAACTTATGGAGTTGATGCTTACTAAATATAGCCTGGCTTTATGCCCCTAATATATTCTCACCGATACCATTATAAAGCAAGAAGGTAGAAGTTGTTTTCCAATAGCAGCCCTCATTCAAAAACTATCATTAAGGCCATAATTTAAAATTGATGGCTTAATAGTAATCTTGTATCCATTATCTAAACTTTACCAAAAATTTCAAAAATAATTTGTAACACCTAAAAAATACCACTAACACTTCCTCCATCTTTGCTAGCTCAAAGCATTTTCAAATAATATTGTACTTCTAACAGACTGAATTGTAACTCTAAGAGACATGATAGATGCCTATTTCATTTAAATTTCTAGTACCATAAAAGTATACCATCACAAACACCAAACCAGTTAGTTTAAAATCCCCCTCAAATAGCATCCCACCACCATATATTAGAACAACAGTCATCCCATCAGCTTTTCATAATAACCTCACTGCCATTATCCATTCATCAATTACTACAGCCACCCTTGTGCAACTTGCCCCTGTTATGCTAATACTATGCTTCTTTTAAATTTTAGTAGTCCACACTTGTCGGTGAGAATTATAATAATAGTAATAAAATAACCTACAAAATACTTCACCTTACGCTTTAAACCATTATGATCTTGGAAACAAAATCCATCCACATTAAACTGAACTTCCAACCCTTCTCTGGCATGATTACCATATGCATCAAACATCTGGAGCAAGTACATTGGCAAGATATGTTAACAAGTTGAATCAAAATGGCAACAATTACTACGATTGAAATTTCCAGTACATTCAATAAGAAAGAAACAAAAGGATAGATGATAAAAGCATTACAAAAAGGGGAAGAAAAAGCATACACAGAACAATAGTGTGTATAAATTGATCATCTATGATTGTATATCATGATTAATTTTCATTGGAAAAATACACCAAGATGAATAATCATGCCTTAGATTATGACAATTTGCACCATGTGTGATGAGCCATAACAAAAACAGAATTATAGCAACACAAGCAAAACCAAGAAGTAAAACTGATGCAAACTATCTAAGCATAGTGATGAAGCAGTGTTTTGTACCCAAGGGTTATCAGTCAATGTATGTTATCATGCATTTTATTATTTTACATTTCATATCCAATTTATATAGTATCAAGTATTTTATTGGAAATGCTTCCTAACAAACATTACTATTTTTCTTTATTTTTAGAAGAGAAAACCTCAGAGGTGTCTCTAGATTTGCCCACTCTACCTGCTTCACGCACAAAATACCAAGAGAAATTGTGATTATCGATCTTGAAATATGTGCTGCAGGAATTCACTGGAAGCACATAATTGTATAAATAGCTGAACAGTGCAACTTCAAATTGATAGTTATAGAAATGCACCCACGGTTCTAACCATGGGGAAGAATAATTACAATGTGCGAAGATACCTCTAATACAAGCTCCTCAATCACACATCCAGGAAGCAACTGGTTGTCTGATACTGGTGGCTGGGCTATGGCACGTTCTAAAGGTCCAGGATTAACTGATAGATGGAAATAAAATGCAAACATGATATTATGAAAGGAAAAAATAACAAATTTAATTCTAGTAGCCTAGAATATGTGTTACTGGTGAAGATGCTTATATATATGAAAAATTGTCGATATAAACAAGAATACCTTCACATGCAACAGAAATTGAGGGCAACTCATCACGTGGACATAGCACCAATGTAGTTGCATAACTCGGTCGAATCTTGTCCAAGTCACTGCTTTCAATTAGTACATCCTGCAAAATTCAGAAAACTCAAGCTCTAGTTGCATACAAAAGAGTGGAAATGCAACTACTTGGGGAGAGCATGATGAAAAACAAACATATTTATATGCAAAATATACCTTAACTTTAAGAGTCAAATTATCGGATGAAAGTTCCAACTTCATTTTATCAAAATCTGCAAGTACCCCTCCATTCCAGTTACTTTTGATGATAAATTCTGGTATGGATGTGAATGGAATCTGATTTTCATATGAGTCATAACAAGCAATAGAAAATGGTGGTAAGCACGAACCAGCCCTGTCCAAATCAAAATTAAGTTACTAATCGTCAGCAATTTCAATTTATTGAGAAAAGTATAAATGAACTTACATGTAGTATTTATTCAGAAATAAAAGCTACAAAGCTAGAAATTAAAGCAGTTATTAAATGAAGACAAAAGGCAAAGCAGTCTGCAGTGAGTAAGAGTAAACAAACTTGAAGAAACATCAGGAACAGCAACAACTACTTATTCCTTCCAACAGACAAGTGTAGTATTCAATGAATTATTTGATATTAAACATACTAACAGATAAAGACAGCACTGTTGTAACCACACCCATCAACATGTAATTTAACCATTGTACCTATGATCTGGCCATCAAAATGAGCTTATGGCTGGTCCTATTGACAACTATGCATCAAGCACATGTGAGAAAGAGGCATTGGTTACACTAGAGTGATGATAAATCATTAAAAATTCAGATAACTTGTAAGGAAATAAGCAAGTCTCACTATGATTGGCACAAAAACATCAAACTAATGAGCTCAACATAACTCTAAATTTGTTTTTTGACTAGCTGAGTTGTTTTTTTTGAGAAATAAGCAAGCAATAGATTAAGAAGCGGCAAAAAGCCACAAGGCATACAAGGAGTATACACAGTAGCCCAAACCAAAAAACACAAGAAACAAACAACTTCACCATCCCTTAAGTGGACGCTAGCCACTCCAAAAAGCCTAAGAGAAACAAGGACTCCTCACCAATGTACACCCAAGCCCAACTCCACAGATTACAAACAAAAGAATTTTTGAGCTTCTGAATAGCTAAAGACCCTCCCCTGAAAGCTAACCTATTCCTCTCCTTCCAAACCGTCTAAAAAATACACAACGGGATGGAATTCCAAACCTTTTTCCTTTTTTTCCCCACAAACGGGCCCTTCCAACTGAACAACACCTCTTTAATTGTTTCTGGGAACACCCACGGAACCCTAAACAAGGCGAGTATGATCTCCCAAAGGACCCTGACCACTGTACAGTGTAAAAGAATATGATTTATAGTTTCTTCTTCACAACCACACAAAAAACAACGATTGGGGAGCTGCAATCCCCGTTTTTTAAGCCTATCCAAGGTGAGAATCTTCCCCCAAGTGGCCTCCCAAGCAAAAAAGCAGCTTTGGTTGGAGCCTTATCCACCTAAATGTTCTTCTTCGGGAAAGTGAAGTCATTAGGAGCAACCAGCAGAATATAAGCGTCCTTAACCCTAAAAATACCACTTCCCCCACCTTTCCAAAAAACCGAATCCTCCTCTGAAGATGCCCTGCAATCCCTCAACAAAAACAGCAACTCCCCTATCAAATTCAACTCCCAATCATTACAGTCTCTAGAAAATCTAAGATTCCAACCTCTTTGACCAAAGCTAGAGTCCCACACTTCATTAACCGTTGCATTCCTATGGACCGCCAAAGTAAATAACCGGGGGAAGATTTGGGACATCGCTGCATTGCCACACCAATGATTCGTCCAGAACTTAATTTTAGTCCCTTTACCCACTTTAAACTGGAAATTATCCCAACACCAGCAAGCCTCCTTCAGGATCTCCTTCCAAACTCCCACTCCATATGTCCCACAAACCTCATTAGTCTTCCACCCAAAACCTTCCTAGCCATACTTCACCAAAAGCACCTTCTTCCAAAGATTATTCTTTTCAATGGCAAATCTCCAAACCCATTTTCCCAGCAAGGCCTTGTTCAAGAAGATAATCTTCCTTAAGCCTAGACCACCCTTCTCTTTTTGAGCGCACACCACCTCCTAATTTATTAAGTGGACTTTCCTTTCCAAGCTTCCCCCTCCCCAAAGGAAGTCTCTTTGTAATTTTTCCAACCTTTCTGCAATAATCTTGGGCACTCGAAAAATGGATAATTGGTAAATCGGTATGCTGGCCAGCGTGCTCTTAATAAGGATGATTCTCCCAGTTTTAGAAATATATTGTCTTTTCCATAAGGCTAGTCTTCTCCTCATTGTCTCTTCCGCCCCATCCCACATTGAAAGAGTCTTGTGATAGGCACCTAAAGGCAGCTTCAAATAAACAGTGAGCAAAGACCCCACTCTACTCCCTAGCTCCACTGCCATTTCCTCAATCTCTTCCACCTCTCCAACAGGAATTAATTCGCTTTTGGCCAGATTGATCCTTAGACCGAAAGCAACCTCAAACCAAGCCAAAGTCCAACTCAAGAAAGTTAGATTCTCTTTCATTGCTTCACAGAATATGATTGCATCATTAGCAAAGAGTAAATCGGACACATTTAACTCCCTCCTTCCGCCCGCCCCCCCCCCCCCCCCCCCCCCCCCGAAGCTTACAACTTGAAATGAACCCCCCATCCGCAGCCTTTCTTAAAAGTGCACTTAGCACTTCCATTCCCAACACAAAAAGGTAAGGAGAAAATGAGTCTCCTTGACGCAGCCCCTTGGTGCTTGAAAAGAAGCCTGCAGCAAGGATGAAAATATCGGTAATCACGGATATATCGGTATTTCGATTTTACGGATATATCGGATACATCGAAGATATATTGGATATATCGAAGATATATCGGTGGATATTCTGGAAAAAAAATCGGTAAACTTAAAATTGTTAAAAACTCATGGAAACGTAAGAAAAACCTCATAATAATATAATTAGAAGTATAATGGACATTTTAAAGTTGTTTTATTGAAAATTTTGATATATATATGATATAATTTGCAATATTAGATGTAATTATATCATGTCGATCTATAAGAAATGTTAATTTTGTAATTGTTCTCATTATAAAGTCACATAAAATATTTCATTTCATTAAATATCAATAATTTGTACACATTAAATTCATTAAATAAACATATTTCATATTCAAAATATACTAGTTCATGTTAATTAAATTAATTAAATAATTTAGCATGTTAATTAAATTAATTAAATAATTTAGCTAAGTTAACTAGTTTAATTTAATTCTAAATGTGAAAATAAATCACAAATAATCATTTAAAATAAACATATCAATTTATAATTAAATAATCAAATTAACCTAAGTTAATTCAATAAAAATATAAAAATTAATTACAATTGAATGTAAAAATAGCATTAAATAATCCATATTGCAAACATACTAATTAATTGAAAATACATGAATTAATTACAATTGCAAACAAAATTAATTACAATTTAAAATAAATATACCTTAAAATGATTAAATAATTGAGCAACCTTAATAAAAATTGGAGTAATGAGAGAGCAAATAAAGAATGAAAGCAAAAATAGATGAAATTTGGGTTATTTATAAAATAAATTTGGGCCAAAATAGCCGTTGGAACATTAATTTACCGTTGAAAATCAATTTTGGCCGTTGGATAAAAAATTGGGAGCAATCTGACCGTTGGATCGCCATATTACCATTGGAATCACATCTAGGTTGTCGGATCAACACAGGCGTGATCTAGGCCGTCAGATCACGTTGCATGAAGAAGGGGAAATATCACCAAAAAATCAGCGATATATCTCCGATATATCACCGATATATCGCCGATATATCACCGATATTTTGCCACCAGAGGCGATTTTTTCAAAATATCTTCGATATATCTCTCCAAATCGATATATCGCCGATATTTTGGCGATATTTACGGAAATATCTCCCCTCCGATTTTTCTTCACGAAATATCGTGTCGACCCCTCCCGATACACGATATATCGGCGATATATCGCCAATATATCCCGACATTTTCCTCCTTGGCCTGCAGGCACCCCATTGATCAGAACAGAGAACTTGGCAATTGAGATGCATCGCCAAATCCACTCCATCCACCGAGATCCAAAGCCCATCTTATGCAAAGTCTTCATTAGAAAACTCCAATTTATGCTGTCATAGGCTTTTACAATGTCCAATTTACAAATCAGCCCTTTCTCTTTTCGTTTTTACCAAAAATCAACCACCTCATTAGCTATAAGTGAGGCATCCAAAATTTGTCTACCCTTCACAAACGCATCTTGATTCTCGGAAACCACCTTTCCTAAAACCTTCTTCAGCCTATTGGTCATCACCTTAGCCAACAGCTTGTACAGACTCTCTAGAAGGCTAATGGGCTGGAAATCCCCCAAGTCCTCAACACCCCCTTTCTTTGGAATAAGGACCAGGAAAGTGGTGTTCAGGCTTTTGGCAAAGGATCTTTGATCATAAAACTCCTTGAACAACTCTAAGATTTCCTCCTTCACAAAGTCCCAACACGCTTGCCAAAAGGCCACTATGAAACCATCCAGCCCAGGAGCTTTGTCACCATTCAGCTCCAACAGGGCAGAATGGATTTCTTCCTCAGAGAAAGGCACTTCCAAATTTTCAGCTTCTTGGAAATTCAGACGATGGAGATGCAGCCCCTCTATGTCCGCTCGTTGTTAATGCGTGGGTGTGTGGGTGTGTGGGTGTGTATGTGTTTTAGGTGCTGCATGGGTGGGAAAGTTAACTAATTACTCTTTAGAGTAGGTACTATCACATGAAAATGTTTGAGCTGCCTCATTTGGTAATTTTTGTTGTACATAAATTATATTTGAAAATCAAAATAAAGTAGTGTTAGTCCATTACCTAATAGGTTAAACTTATAGGTCCCTTCACCTATTTATTCTATTACGTATTTCTTTGTGATCCATTGATCTATTATTTGTTTCTCCATGTGTGGATTGGAGCCACATGTGGGGGGAGTCATTATCTGTTTTCTAACAGGCCCGAGGTTCAAATGCCACTCTTTGTTTATTCCCCATTTATTTTTTATAATCTCTTAACCCACTTGTTATCCCTTATTTATTTCTCTATGATCCATTGACTATTTGTTATTGTTATTTTCCAACCTATTTATTTCTTGAGTTCAAATCATTATCTTTGTTTATTCCTCATTTTTTTCTATTGCTTGTTGACCCATTTGTTAGTCTCTTATACATTGTAAGTCTATATTCTAACAGCTTATGTTTTTAAGAAAGTCGATAGCCTAACATGGTATTGGAACTATAGTTAACTAGAGATCGTGTGTTCAAGTCTCTCCCTGCCTATTTATCTTGAATCAATAACTGCTAATTTGTCTCTCACATGCAGGTATGAGACCACACATGAATTTTTCAATCTACATGCAGGTATGTAGCCACACATGAGGAAATGTGTTAGCCTAATATACATTGTGAGCTTATATCCCAACTACTGAAGCTTTTAATCAAGTTGGTAGCCTAACACCGTTTATTTCTCTATCATTCATAAAGCTATTTGTTCCCATTGCTTGCCAAGGCAATTGTGATACCACAATATACGTTATATGTCCATTATCTAATAGCTTAAGCTTTTTAGTCAAAGTGGCAGCTAAACCTGTAGCATGAATATTAAGTTAGGTAATGGCATAGCACCAATTTATGACTTCTAGTGTCTTTGCATGTGAAAGATGCTTTTACTATCAAACTATTGAGACTGAAATTCACTAGCCTATGAAGAATTGTAGCATTTGAATAGAGAAATGCATGACTAACATGGAATTAAAAAAACTAGTTGTTAACCACCTGGAGGACCATAAAAAGAAAAGAACAATGGAGACTCTGGATTTTGCACTATGATACCAAGAAAATAAAATTAATAAATAGAGCTCGCAATGATATTTAATTAACTTGCAATGACTCAATAAAAGCTATTAGTTGACGTATAGAAGTTATACTTGTACCTAATATATTCAAAACTATCATACTCAAATGAAATATTTTATCCTAATAGGATGTAATCATCTCATGTAGCTTATTATTACACTAATTTATCTAGTTCTCTCAAACCATGAACCAGTTTTATGTATGCATATATACAAAAGAGAATAGTATTTGACTTGTAACAATCAAACATTCTATATAATTCAGCCATGTAATATCTTAACACTAATTTGGGTCATTAGATGATCTCCTTGACAACCACCCTTATTGCATATCTTGACCTATGCTTCATTATTTTCTCCTAATTTTTATCACCTAATCAATGTGTTTTTTGGGGGTTAACCCCAACTTTATCTTATATTATGAGCAAATCCTCATATTTAACCATACATTCGGATCTTTGCAAATCAAAAGCCGAATTCTAAAATAAATTGAAATGATATCTTTTTTTTTAAGGTAAATTTTGTTCCCATTGAGACTTGAACTTGGAACTTCCCACAAACTCTCTCCATCCCTTTACAACTTGAGCCAAGGCTCAAGGGCAAGAAATAGTATTTAATTTGCCATTGTTTTGTTTGTATTATGTATCATAACACAAATTAGTTTTTTAAAATAAAAAGAAAAGCATAGAAAATAAAATATCTAAAAAGTAATAATCATCTCCATCACTAAAAATTAAATGGTAAATGATTTATGACTGATGCCATAACAAACAAGAATGATAGGGCCAATTTCCACATCCTCTTGGGACTCTTTCTCATGAAATAACCATGGCAACCAAGCAACATCTCCTTCTTAGAAGTGGAAAGCACTCGCGAAAACAATAACCATAAAGCATTAGCCTAACAACAATGGACGAGGAAGTGGTTGGTCAACCTTTCCCTAATTTTCACAAACAATACCAATTGACAAGAGTCCATGCATGCCTCATGAGTTGTTTGGGATTAAGGATCTTATCCCAAGCCCCCTACCAAATAAAATAAACTATTTTAAAGGAGCCTTTAAAATACAAACCTCTTAAGCTATGTTGAGTAGGATGTACTAGAAATTAAAGAAATGCATAACATTTTGTGACATTAATTCACAAAGTGTAGATAAAACCAACTTTTATGGTCCCATAATCTTGAGGCTATATATTCTTCTAATGATTCACTATAAAAATAAACGATGTAGTAGATAATTAATACAATCACATATTTCATTTTATAGATTATATATATTACAATTCATGTATTGTGTCAAAACATCCTTTACATACAAAATTACAATTTATAAATTCCACATTGGCAAGTTTTGACCTTTGATGTCAAACTCTATCACATGCTTATGAGTATCCACCAATGTCAAGAGGCAAAAAATACCAAATAAAACCTTGAAAAATATAAAGAAAAGAGAACTTTACATGCTTTCTTTCTGTGCAATGAAAAGACAAAATTCTAATGTTTTTAATTTGGATAAATTACAATATAACTAGCAAAATTTTGCATTATTATTTAATACATATATAATATGTGCATCATATACCGAAGTTGTGAGAACCCTTAAGATCACAATCATTGTCATTCTACATATGTATTGCATGTAATTGTGTTCTGCATATAAGTTATATACATATAACAAACTTATGCATTATTTTACACATCAGTAAAAACGGGTTAATAAATATTACATTGCTCATAAAAGACACAAAAGAAGTAAAAAAAAAATATATAAGAAAAACAAAGAAAGAAGGATCCTATGAAAACAATAAGAAATTTCAATAAAGCAAGTACTAGGAAAAAAAATTACCTAAACATGCTTAAGTGGGAAGGAAACATTAAAACATATTCATCAAGAACATGTAGGAAAAAATCATCATGAATGTCTCATCGAATTTCACTAGGATCTCCTTAAAAGGTATAACAGTAATATAATGGTAAGTTCCTTACCTTACACTGTACACAGTATTCTGTATATCACTTGAAAATCTCCAACTCGAAACCTTAGGCAATGCCTTAACTAGCACTCTTTTTTCACAACTCTTAAAACTTGAGCCTTTCTAATAAATATGGTCCAATTGCAGGAGAAAACATCATTAGAAAGAGATTTAAAACCATGTCACATAATCAGAGTAAACCATGAATAAGAATTCATGTGTTACTTACAAGGAATACTGTAAATGTGTAAACACCAGCTTTTTGAAATAACTGTGGGAACTTGCATCCTAGTGGGAAGATATATAAACCATGAAACCCATTACGGGATGAAGGTGTCACACATTTTGAATAAATATGTTTGGTATCCTTAGTGCCATCCATCAATTTCACTTCCATAGATAACTCCAAATTATCCTTGATAATATACTTTTGGTCCAAGTTCTTTGAGGCAAAATTATCCTTGATAATATATTTTTGGTCCAAGTTCTTTGAGGCACTAGAAGAAACAAAACTGGCAGGACGAACAACAGCAACAATTTCCTTAGGCGGAACTTGTCCAGCATGAACCGGAGCATCAACAGGTAATGCCTGGAAAATAAACCAAAATTTTATAAATATTTTTTTCTTGGAGATGCTTGATTGGGGAGACAAAGAATGGTGCTAAAATATCAACACGTTATTTGACTGCCGCGAACATGGCAGATGATAATGAAAATTTGGAGCTTAGGTTTCAGATTCCAAAAAACTTGAATGTAAAAATTCTTTTATTTATTTTCTCAACAAGCAAACTGATTAATAGAGGGTATGCTTCCCCAAATTTATAATATCTTAAGATCAGATTCCTCAGTGCTAATTTCACAGCCTAAATAAAGGATGATCTGCAGGAATAAACTGACCCCATCAACCTCCAACTCCAGACAATGTCTCTCACTCAGAATGTCAATTGTCGAAGGAGCTTTCTGACGTTGTTTCTCAAGTTGGAAAAGCCATTCAGAACTTTCAACGGCAAGGCACTGATGTGAACATTTTGGTGGTTACAAAATTAGTCAACTGTGTAAGACCACTAGCAAAAAGGGAAAAGGGAAAAACACACACACAAATTCAGTCAACCTAAATTAAATGGCTAACCTTTCCAGAATCAATCACACTAATGGGTAAAGATAGAGAGCCACGGCAGTCAAAACTAGCAGCCCCATCGTCCACTGCAAGGATACAACCATCCTCATCTGGAAGACTCAAGGGCCTTCCAGTGGCAAAATAATAAATCATGAGAAAACATTTAATGAATTAAACATAACAATAAATAAATAACTTTTAACAAACTAAATTGCCAAGATAACGAACCTGCATATTAGCCGAGCTTCTCCTATGAAAAAGAAAAGAAAATGTTAGGATAATCCTCAAGATATAGGATAGGACAAATTTGAGGGCAAGAACATGCTTATTTTATGTCAATACCTCTTAAACAAGAGTGTATTTTTATGTTAAATCCAATATTTAAACAGCAGTTATACATATAACACAATCAAATACAGTGCACCTCTAAATGTTATTGACAGATTGCTTACCACCAGCATCTCCTTGAAAACCTTCTAGCAGAATATATTCCAATGTCGCAAAGACATTGCTCTTGTGACACCCTGGACATGCTCCCTTAAGAACCTTAATTTTCTGGCCACGTTTCCAAGATTTTCCTTTTCTTCTTATAATCTCATGGACCCTTACTACTGCAAGTTATATATGCATTGAACAAAAAGGACTCAGATAATTGAATTTCTATGCCATGTAATAAAGGGACCTTTACATACCCAGAACCTGTTGTTCATGCGCTTACCATCAGAAGAAATACCAAGCTGTTTTTTGTTCAAAGAGCCAACGACAATGACAGGTTGGTCCTCACCAGAGTCAATTTCTTCATCATAAAGATCATGCATCTGGGAAATCCAATCTAGATACTCCTTTTCCAGTTGCAAGAGAGTTAATGACTTTCCATCTCTAAGGATTTCAACATTTATCTCTACAAAAAATAAAAAATGCTTAATTGTGAATATTCAAAATATAATCATCCTCAACTAACATAAACCAGTTAAAGAATTATATAATTTACATGTACAGTGACACATTACCTCTCCCTTTCTCAGGTGGCTTATTACCAAAGTCCTTTAGAGCCTTGGTAAAAGGATTATGGTGTGCTAAATCCGTCTGTTGAAAGTAATGCATCCCATCAACCCCATTAAATAAAACAAGAAAAACAAACTAAAAAATAATTTTCTGAATAACTTCAGTGAAAGTTCACAACATCAAACATGCACCATTTACCACAACTCTTCCAATCAATAAAAGTGGCTCCTTGTTCAAACAATTGATTAAACAGATACATATGATTGCTTTATAGCAGTACATAAAATAATGTGTAAAGGTAGGGAAACGAAACCATTAAGTCATCTAAGGTACAATAAAATATCTTGAATACAATTTTTTCCTTTAATTTAAGAAAGACAATAGAAATTCTTTGTCTGCATGGCTGAAGCCACTACAGTAGATCCTCCAATAGAAAAATAAATAGCACCACAAAAAATATATAAAGAAGAAGAATGGAAGTAAACAACACAAAACCAAAGTCAACTGAAATGACAGAAAATAGAACCAAAGACCAATAGACATGATGGACACAACAGCATATCTAAAGAAGATGATGAAGGTACTGCTCCTTAAGCCAATCATAATGGTGCGTGCTTGCCTCAAGGGAGTTCTATTTTATTTTATTTTTTTGATAGGCAAATATAGATTGTATTAAAAATTTAAAAAGTATACACGCCCTATACAAAACAAGAAGGTAAGAATACACAAAAACCAGCAATCGCACCATACAAAGAGCCTAACCAGTCCACAAAATTTAACATCAACATAGATCTATCCCCGATGTACAATCTAACCTAATAACAAAAAAGATACAAAAAAAAAGGCTTTTAATTGTTTGGTCCAAACTTTCACAATTCTCAAAGGCTCTCCTATTTCTCTTCTATTTCCAAGCCTTTTTCAGTGAAGAGTGCATCACCCATTGTACATCAAATAGAGCAAAAATCAATTGCCACAAAATGAAAGCTTTCGAACAATGAAGGTGAATATAATCACCCGTTTCTTCTTCTACTTTGCACATATAGCATCTATTAGACATCTTCCAACCCCTCTTTCTAAGTTGATCCTAAGTCAAAATCTTTGCCCAAGCAAAAAAGCCAACTCTTACAAGAGCCCAAGAGTTCCAAACTGTTCCATGAGGGAATGGCTCCTCTCTCCTACTAGCCAAAGAGGAGTAGAAGAACTTAACTAAAAATTCATTGATCTTTGTTTCCACCCACATCATAATATCATCAGTACCCAAAGCAAGGGAGTAATCATGCAACCTCCCAAAGAAGATATCTACGCCTTGAGGGAGTTTTAATGTATTAGAGGCCCAATTCAATCAACCTTTTTCCCAACTTCGTAAGATCAATTACAAAAGTTATGCCTAAAAGTCTTTTCTCACAACCTCAACTTGCATTTTGTCTTTTCTTCATCCTATCCTATCCTTTTTGGTTTTTTTTATTTTTTTATTTTTTATTTTTATTTATTTTTATAGACAACATGAGCATGTATTAAAAACACCAAACAGGGGACCCATCCTATGCATATAGGCAATACACACAAAACATCACATTACAAGCGTCAAAAGACGTGTACAAAAATAACCTACTAATCACTGAAGAGTATCTTTCTCACCCTTGTCTAAACCACCCAAACCAATTCTCACATCTTCTTCCTAACTAAGGCTAACACCAGTTTTTTTTTCAGAATGTACTCATTTTTGTTTTAATTCTCGTTTGTCATGTCAATAATCCACCTCAATGTGAGCACTTCAGACACTCATTTACAGAAATGTTGCTCTTTTACTTTCCAACACTTTGTCCCACAAATCATTGTGAAGCCACATTCATGACAATTACCTTTAATCTTACTTATAAAACATTTTGATTGTGAATCATCTCTCCATGATTCCAAGTTTCTGTCTACCTCTGCTTCAGTTTCATCAACTAAAGCTATATTGCCAATTACCTTCAGTTTCTCCATGCTTCAGTTTCATTAAATGTAGGCTCAATGTTGGCTCCTAATTCACTTATCTCTCCTTTAGCTGTTTTTGAGGTAATAATTGCTTTATAATAAACATCCTTAGCTGCTCTTAAGTTAGCAAGACTCCTTTGTTGGGATGAAAAGGAAAAAAGTGTAGAATGTTGCTCGTCTTCGCATTTTTTGGGCAATCTGGAGGGAATGAAATCAAAGAGCTTTTGAAGATAAAGAACACAATGACCAATGGTTAAAACTTTCATTTCTTTGTAATCTCTCTTCTTGGGTTAGCATATATATAAGGGAAGACTCAATAACCTTGTTTGATTTTGTAGAATGGGTGAGGTTTTTCTAAAGGTTAGTGTTCTTTGCACTCTTTTAGGAGGGCTTGCTTTAGGTGCTCATTATATACATCCTATGTACGTTGGTGTACTTGGCTGCTTTTCCTAATTTTAATATACATTCCTTTACCTAAAAAATAAATAAATAAACGTCCTTAGCATTTTAACTTACCTACTTGGTAATGTTTTTGGAAAGATTGACAACATCATATCTTTAAGTACTCAACCATATGATTTCTCTCAGGTTGATAAGAATCGATTAAGTTCCTCACATAAAGTATGTTGTATTAAGCAGAAAACACAAGCCAACCAAAAACATTTTTTAAGAAGTTTTGGAGGTGAACACTGACTCATAAGAATAACTTTGAGACACATTGATAGGTTCATGGTATCATAAAGGTAAATTTTAAAGGTGGAACTCAAAAGACACCTTCATAGACAATAACTCATACCTTAGAAGGTGTAGGGTTAAAACCAGCATCAGTATCTGCAATGAAAATGTTTTCTAGGGTTGACGATGGAAAAAAAAAAAAAAAAAGGAAAGGATCACAGTACACATGTCTATAGGAAAAAATAAATATGATAACTTTACCAATAAAACATTTTACTCTCCGGCAACATCTCTTCAACAATTGGCCTTTGTCTCCCTTTTTCAGCTTATGTTCCATGAAAGGAAGTAGTGACTGTAGTAAAATAGGAATGACAACATTACTCGTAGTTGTTAATCACCTAGCACATTGATGTAGTAAAAGCATACAAAAACTAGATGCAGAAAAATGTAAATTGAATTCCAAATTATACTGAATATATTGATTTTTATGTTTCTTTCTTTGTGGTAACCTAAGGAGAAATCATTATGTTTAAGCACATTCTTAAAGGCAGGCCAATCACAAAGCAATTGCATTTTCATGTCCACAACAAAGTCATACTGTCTTCCTCAATGCATCCCTAAAATGAGAAATTCTTTGATCCAACAAAGTCTTTGATTACAACTCAAAAATAGCATATTTTAGATAATAATTCTCATGAGTTTCACATATTTTGAGTAGTAATTATGCCTAAAACACTCAATTAACATGTTGTTACCCTTGCAAAAGTTACTAACAAGTTTTATGAAGTTATGGAGTCATTTCAAGGTATGATTTTGATAAATTGATGACAAAAGAGATGAATCAAATTGAAGAGAACAAATAATGTTGATGATTATCCAAATGCATAATAAAAGAAGTAATGCAATTGGTTTGGACTGAGATTTGGGCTTATTGGAGGTGGCTAACTTGTAGTCAAAATAAGAAAATTGAAAAAATGACCAAGAGGAGCTCAAAAACCAATATGTTGCAGATTCGTATAATCATACGAAAATTTCGCATGATTGTACGAAATGGACCAGAGGAGGAAAATCGACTGCAAGCCAAGGAAGATGCGTAAGTTGATTTCACATGAATATGCAAAAATTTTGCATAGTCATGCGAAATGGTCCAAAAAGCTCTCTAATGTTGTTGTTGTTCCACTGAATTTCACATGACCGTGCAAAAATGACAGTTTTCATGCGAAATGGTTGAAGCTCATGTGAAATCATGAGTTTGATGCTAAATTCCAAATTTGTGAATTTGGAAAATTCTAGAAGACCAATGAGAGATTGCCAAGTGTCCACTTTACCTTGGTCTATAAATAGAAACTTAAATTTCTCATGTCAGCCTTTGGACACTTCAAATTGTAGAATTTTCTAGATTTTCTCTCTTAATAGAATTTTCTATTTTCTTTCATTTTCCTTCACTTTCTCACTAGCCAAACATGCCTTGTGAGATCAAATCTCCAAGCATGAGTGTCTAAATCTCGTTGTTCTCGAAGAAATGAGGATCTAGAGGCAAAATCTATGGTAAATTAGAGAAATGAGCTTTAACTGCAAAGGTAATTTGATCCAATTGATTGATTAATTGAATTTTGGGGATTTTTCTCTTCAAATTGTCTTTGATGGCTACTACAATGCAAACAACATAGATTCATTAAATTCTTAAAGCTAGATTTGATGAGATTGAATAGTTGCATTGTGTGAATCATTAGAAGATAATTTAAGATGAATTGAATATATGATTCAAATTAATCTCTTGGATTAAATAACCTAATTTGAAGATAAATTAGATCAAGACCTAAAGCTAAATCAAAAATCGGTTTAGATGAGAATGTAGATTTTCAATCTAACTTTATGAAAAATATATCTCAACATCTATTCATCATAGAGATTGTTTTCTAGAAAATCCTAACTCCGAGAATTTTATTTCCTATTAATTTTCTTTTATTTTACATTTTATTGTTTTCCTCAATTAGAAACCATTGTTATTTTGATGTTTCACCATAAATTGTCAAATCAATTTCACTTGATCGCAATTATTTCTTCTCCTCTCATTCAAGCCTTAATTACTGAGAATAATACATCCTAGTGGACGACACCTAAAAACCACAATACTTGGGTGGTTTGTATTAAAACCATTTTTGATCAAGTACAAACCACTTTATAATAGTGAATTAGGTTATATATTGTGTTTTGATGTGATAAACAACAAAAAAATAATCGATTAGTCTTACTTCCAAGAAGTTTGGTAACTATTTTTAAAGATAATTTTCGAATCTCCAGAACAAAAAAATAAGAAAATATGTTTGACAACAAGATAATAGAAAACATGGTGTTTTTAGAGAACATCTTTTAATTGTTTTCACTACTTTGCTAAAGGTTATTTTAAACAATAATTATACAAATATGGAGAATTATTAAAAATAAAACACTATATATAAAAATTATTTTTAAAACATATTTAAAAAACATATAAAACAGATTAGAAATATTTCAGATCAAATAAACATTTGTTCTAGAAAACATCTACCAAACAAGGCCTTTATTCACAATTTAAGATTATAAAATTATTATTTAATACATTTATTAACCTCAAATTATCACAACAAGCATGTTGCACATATCTTTGGCACAATGTGTAGTTTATGTTCTAGAACAATGTAACTTATGATAATTAGAACATCTTATTTCAATGTTGTTTGTACCTACATCCTTATTGTTGATTATGGAACTTCACAGTTCACACATTATAAGCGACTAGAATTACATTTTGCACTAAATGGAAAAATGGTGGTTCCCATTCTTTTTTAGTACAAACTACAAAGAATAACTCTCATTCATTAACTCATAAAGGAAAATTGTACTAACTTACCCAACGAGCGTCTGGAAGTAAACGACCGAGTCTCCGAATAGATACACGACTAAATGTATCATAATTTTCATTAGTCCCACATCCTTCAGCTTCTAGTTTTTCCAAAATCGTTTCAAGATTCTCTTTACCCTATAATATAACGTTTCAAACTTTAACATGGTCTAGAAGAAAAAGGTCATGTAAGGTATTTATCATACCTCGACAATGGGAAAATAAACACACTTTAGGCGTGCATTAGCTTCTTGAGACGATCTTAAACCTGATAGGAATTTGAAGTTTTAATTACTGAAAAGATGTTCAACAATGGAATTTATCTAATGGATGTTATCTATAGCATACAAAAACAAATGAAAAAGGTAAGTGCAAAAAAAGAGGGGAAAATAACATTATTATACTAAAAGAAAAAATGAAAAATTAGTTATGTATTGCTTACCAGGGCTTTTGGTTGCAACATTGTCTTGGTTACCATAAAAACGAAGCTGCAGAACAAACTCAGGGCCATTGGAAGAATGCAAGTTTGTAGTTCCAACTTCCCCACCATCAATTTCGGCTAAATCTAACCCATTGACCTGAAAAAGCATAATTCCTTCTCAAGTTTCCTATAAGAACATTTTAAAGTGGAAATGAACCATATATAAGGTGAACTCACATGCTATATAATACATAATATAATAGAATAGAAACACATACACCCACCTTATATAACAATTTTGTATATATAAAAAAAAATTAAAAATAAAAATGGAAACTATGAAAAAACAAATACATTGATTAAATTGAAATAGAATAAGCTATAGAGATAGAGTTTTATAATACAAGCTACTGTACGGAAAAAACCAAACCATTTGGATATCTATCCTTAATGAAAACTACTATGATTTTGGAAATCAACATTGTTCAGAAGACATTTATAATGTTTTGTGGCAGTGATAAAGACAGCTTGGGAACAATAGTCTTTTTCTGCCATACAAAAACCTATTAGATCCTATAAGAATTTTCCCTCTTGGAGATCTGTAGAAGCAGTTATTTTGTGATTGGTTCAATTTGTATTCACTTCTATATATTACTATGGTTGGTATTTTTCATTTTTTCAAAGGTGATGTTCTGATTAGTCCCACTGAGTTCAATTTTCATGCACCCTATATAGATTGATGATAGATTGGGTCCAATTTTCATAAAAATTGTTATCTTGAATCACTTCAAATTCATAAGAGCCATGAGCATCAAAACCAACATAATAAATATGGGTTTTACCACCACTTCAGCTTTACCTTCTAGAGATTCTCCTATTCTTTCTTTACAGCTGGATTGCTGAATTAGCAAAAAAAAAAAATTTATATTCATATGCTAATCTTTCGCATCAGATGATCATCTCACCAGATATTTGAAGATAGAAGAAACATAACGAGGCATTAACTATAGAAGTAAAAAAAACTGAACTCTTTTAGGGAGCTAACAGAGTATTTGTCCTCAAGAGGTTCAAAGGTTTTTTGTGTATACATATTATCCATCCTATATTATATTTGATATTATTAAGCAAGGAAAATATTATTTTGCAGCACAATGAAAATATCAACAAAACAATCAAAAATATCAAATGTAACAACCAAAATTTGCATGAAGAACACTTACATAAAAGCTTCTTCTTCTTCCTTTTTTTTTTTTTTTTTCCTTTCATATTTCACATTTGAAAATTTGAGCAGGAAAATGATTCTTCAATACTTTTATTTTGTATGGCAAAGTTTTGTAATAACAAAACTCTTTTTTATTCTTTTACTATAAGATAATTTATAGGATGAAATCATTGGAATTTTTTATAAAATCTAGCTTGTTTCTAATTAGTTAAAGTTCTTTCATGATGAATTCAAGATTTCCCTGTCTCACAATAGGATTGTGCTCTTAAAAGACATTTCCATGAAAAGACCCAACTTTTAGTTTCTATCTATTTTATTTGTATCTCTTTCTGGCTTTTCATTTTGGATCCCCAGGCTAAGGATCAATTATAAGGTTGCTACCTCATGACAACCACTAGCAGACATTTAAATCAAATTTGAAAAAGTTCACTGTGTTAAAGCTTCAATACAGGAAAGCTTAAATTGGTAAAATATAATGGACCAACAAGAGGTATGGATAAACACTAAAAGGAAAAAAAATTAAAAAATTATTAAGATAAAGTACATATTTATAACCTGAAACTCAACCGGTGTGTTAGTCTTTCCTGTGTCACACACTTCATCACACTGCACAACAACAGAAATGAATTATAATGATGCAAATAAAGGATATTGTGATTCAGTTATTACTCATCTTAGATAAATATACTAAAAACACAAGATAAATTCACTTATAGCAGCCAAAAGAAGAAATTATCACATTAGTGAAAAATATGAAAATTTATTTAAATGATTCAGCTTATAACTATAGGTGTTTGATAGGCTGCAAGGGAATACAAGTGTGCCGCAAATTGTCTTCACAAGGCATAAACCTCAAAAAAGCCATAGGAAGAAAAAGTATGCTTCATTTTTTAATGGAAAATGGAAATATATGTTTTCACTTCCTTTGGATACAAAATAACAAGTTTGAGAAGTTCAACCCCCCCACCCCCCAACGTTCACAAAAATTCGTCAATAGTTTCATGTTATTGATTCCTATTAAAACAGCTCCTAGATCAATTTACACCTTAATCAATAGTGTACAAAATAGAAAGCCTTCTGTCACCAGCATAAGCTATTGAACAAGATCAAGGTCAATCATCAATAGGTTGAGCATAAACCATGTGTACATCAACTAATACAGTCCTAACTCGCATACCAGTTTTTTTTTTTCCCAACAATCTTTTTTTTTTTTTTTTGGTATGGAAGCAAACTTGAACCACCCCCCCAATTGCCACCTGAGCTACTCTTTTATGCTTTTTGCAACCTCCAGCAGATAAAATGCAGAGATCTACCACTTATTTGAGAGAGTGTTACAGAAATATCTCGAAAAAGAGGGTTTCCTCTGTTTCTTTATTCCACAGTCTTTCTTGAAAATACATGTACATACATATATATATATTATTCTATACATTGGAAGTTTCTAGAGTAGCTACAGTAACTGAAATAGTTCATGAGTTAAACTAAATTGGTTGCACGGTTATTCCTAACTTCTATTACTTAACACCAGCCTTGCACAATAACCTAAACCTGGATTATCTTGTATTCCTAAATTTGGAGACTACTAACTTGTGTGTTATGTGAACAGTATCACATGAGAAATTGGACCAGTTCCTGATGTTTTGCCCACCTCACCATCACCATTCCCTCAAAATGCATATATTTCTAGGCTTTCAATTAGTTGGTGAATGTCCTACAGGATTAATCATCTGCCAAAGGGCCACATGGCCAGGATAAAGTCGAAATAGAGGAAAGTTTGTAGACATTCAACTTTCAACAGTTTTAAGTCCTTCAAGCATAGCATTTTATCTCTCCCTCCAGTTGCAATTAACTACAATATTTAATGCCTTTGAGGGTTGATATTTGGACTTCTATTAAGACAGTTCTCTACAGGCATTTCAGTAATCAGAATAGTGCTTTTTTTTCTTATTTTCTAGATCTATTTTAAATAATAATAACAACATAATATAACCATATCGTAAAAAAAAAAAAAATAAATAAATTTAAAAATTGTTCAGATCGATTCAAAAACAGGAAATAGGACCTGATATAACCAAAAGTTAATGAAAACTAATATTAATATAAAAATTAGGAAAATTTTCTTTTATTCAATTATAAGTTACAACTTAAGGCAACCAAAAATAGCTTATTTATTGGTGCAATCAGACCTGAATATATGGAAAATAGATGTCCTTCAGCTTGCGTTGAAGTTGAAATACGTTCAACCTTTCAATTTTTGGCTTGAAAATCTCAACCTGGTATAGTAAAAAAATACATTCAGTTAAAAAAGTGATTTCAATAACAACAGATGCACATACTCCCTAACTGCGACTTTGGTATGTAGACCTAACATAACAGAGACTTCAGCATGAACAATGATTTGACATTATGTGGCTCGAGACACAAAAAATACAATGACAAAGAAAGCCTACCAAGAAATTAAAAAATATATATATATACAATGACAAGAAAAATCCTAAAGAAAGGCATGAAAATAAGGAATATAATGCATAGTAAACCAAGCATAGTAAAAAGTTCAGATAAACTTTTGACCAATAGTTCAAAATTCCTTCAGATAAAATATTTGAAATCTCTAATATGAAATAAAAACTCCAACATATTTTCTTATTCTATAATGCATAGTAAAAAGAAAAATTACTCCAGAAACATTTAGAAACAAAAGGCAAGAGTTTAAGGCAAACTTAGCAAAATAGACCTGAAATGAACTTGGACTTCCTGCTTTTTTAAAAACTGCCTTCACAACCCTAATAGATTTTGGTTTCATTACATATGGACCACCTCCAACAAATTGCCATTAGTTTTGCTATTGATAGTTGCTGACTTCATTAAATTGCAAGACTATACCAGCATTGTTTGCATCCAAATTTGAACTAATGGAAACCTATGAAACAGAAGTTACCTTTGTAAAGCTTCCATGAGGTGATTTCTCGGTTTCTTCTTCTGATGGATTCCTGATGCCTCCAGAAGTCTAAAATAAAACAACACAAATATTTCCAATGCAGAAATTTGACGTGTCAGTGTCTAGAAAAGACAAAAAGTACCACAAACCAAAAAGTGAAGTTGACCAAAAATAGCAGAAGACAGAAAACCCTTTTAACAAGCACAGGGTCATTACCCTCCAGGTGAGGTCAGAACCAGAACTGCTGAGAAGAGCCTCCCTCTCAAGATGTAAAGTATATACTTTCTTGGACTCCTTTGTCTTGGAAGAAACTAAAGCACACCTATATCAGGGCAGCAAAATGTGTAAGAGATGAAGTTAAACTTGAGGCCTTCTACACTTGGGCTTGCTCATAGAGCAATCATGAAGTGAGAACTTTCTCCAGAATAACCATACCTCCCAAGATGCATGGATGCAATAGGACCTCCATATCCAAACATTCCAAAAAAGGGCTGCATAGAGCAAACCAACTATTAACAAGCATAAAAGGTCATCCAATAAAAGGAAAAATTGCTTCTACCTGAAAACTAATGAACACATCATATCTAAAGTTGATAGTTTCTGTAGTCCATTACATAATTGTAATATGAATATAAATGGCTTGATATCATCATCAAAATCTTTGTAAAATACAAAGATTATCAAGACCTAAAAAATAACTTGAAGGATATGGCTGGACCAACAGAAGCTCTTATATCAATGTCATGGCAGCAGAAGCTTTGGTTAGAGGAAAAACAATACCACAGCAAGCAATATGGAGGAAAGAGAACACAAATAAACAACTCAAGCCTTGAAACCATCCCATGTTTCCTTACTCTGGCATCTACACCTTGAACTCAATCTCAAATAAACAATACAAAGCATCCCATATTTCCCAGCTCCAACGGAACTCTCTCATCTGTCTCATGTTTTTTCTATAATCTCTCTTTCTTCTTACACAAGCATGTGCATATATGATCAGGGGCATTTCATAAATAGGTTGACAATGTCTACAAAATATTCTTTGCAGGAAATTACTTATTTTAAAATTTTCTATTCCTTTAAAACATTTATTTTCTATGAGTTCCTATATGTTAGTTTCAAATTGCATCTTTAGCTAGGAGCCGATTTCTTGTACTTTTTCTTAATATATAGGTTAACTGAGTTTCTAAGTGTTGCATTTTTAATTTTATTAATGATTTTTCTAATTTCTAACGTCTAAAAATAAAGCTCAATACACCACATTGAATTTCAGAGTTTTAACAACTGAATTATTGAGCATAAAATGTGTGATTCCTATGATTTTCTTCTTCCCTTTCTTCTGTTTTTTTCCCTCTTTTTTGCACAGACTGCACTGCTGTGGACACTTCCTACCATTTTTATCATAAACCTTAAGCCTATTTAGCTGCATCCCCCTAGGCATGAAAAGCTGGTTTTTCTTCATTGTTCAAAATTCAAAGAATATGTAGCAAGCTTCTTCCTTCGATTCTAGAGACATACATTAAGACGGGCCAGTCCAAGGTTAGCCTGATACCAAACCCAAAATATAATCCAACTCAGAAGTTGGTCTGGTCCAAGGTTGGTCTGGTCCAAGGTTGGCCTTATATCATACCCAACACACTGGGTTCAAGCCTGGCTTGACATGCTCTCAGCCTTATGCCCAGTCCAGTCTTCAATGGATTAGGGATGACTTTGGGCCAGCCCAATCTCAAGGTGTTTTGTTTGGTGTATAAATGAGTATCACAAGTTCCCTAGTAATGCTAACAGTGCCAAAATCCCACCACTAGAATCTATTGTATTATATTGGGTTTCTGACAAAAAGAAAAAGGAAAAAAAATCTATTGTGATTCAGTAGAAACAATAAGATGGCTTTTGATATTTTTTTCAATGGGTCAAACACAAAATTCATAAACATAGGCTACTCAAACTCACATCATCTCAAATATAGCTAAGTTAGAGTTCATTCTCAAACCCAGCCATAACTCAAGTTTGAGCCTAAACATGGTCCAAATCCAAGAAACCACCAAACACTTATGTTGAGTAACCCAAATTTGGAGATAAACAGGATGGTTTTGTGGCAGGTTACTTGACTTCAGTGCATCCAATAAACCACCTAAATTGTAGTCATTCTAACCTATATGTCATCCATAAACCTTAATTTCGTCTTCTCCGCCATAAATCCTAAAGCCCTACCTAGGAATATATATATGTAGGTAGCCTAATGTCACGGACTTAGTCGTTTACTAAACTCGTGCGGCACTTAGACAAGTCAAGACGCTTGATCTTGTTAAGTCAGTCTTACTATCAATGCTTAGCTTGCTAGGCTAAGATGCTCGCAACTCGGAAGTTGTAGAAGGCGTAGTAGGCAACTCTTAAAGAATAGAAGCTCTTATTACTCAAGGAAGCCTTTACAAGTGTTTGGTTAGGAAGTGATTTGGGTGGTGCCTTGGCCAAATAAGGCCCTCACCTATTTATAGGCACCAATGGAACTCTCTGGAACCTTGGAGGGTTCCTTACAAATCAAGAAGATTCTAGAATACCCTACACAATTCTATGTACAACCCTATGTACAAGAGATCTCTAGAATTCTCTAGAAAGCTTTGGACTCCTCTCATGCCTTCCACCATAGTGTAGAGATGTGTGGACATCTCTAGGCATCTCTAGAACCTTCTACACTCTTCCCTCCAATGGCTTAGTGTAGATGGCTCCAAGAGTCTCCAGAAGCTTCCTGGGCTCTATATAAACCCATGAGGAGGCTCATTTGAAGCATCCTGTGACACTAAGCTAACCATTTAAGAATTATCCATCATCTCTTAAGTTAGATAAGATCAAAATTTGAGAACATATAGCACTTCTCTAGATAACTACTGACTATTAACATGTTAATATACCCATTTTTATATCCAAATATTGAACAGTATGAACATGTGTCTAAGTTAAAAAAATGTAGACATTTTGAGAACTCCAATACCCAATTTAGCTACTCTTTTGCATTATAATTTCAAAGTATAAATGACTGTTCAAGTAAAACATATATGTAAGATTCATTTTATGTTGTTAGAACATTGTGCAATTATGCATTTTGTTTGTATGTTGAGAAATATGAAATCCAAGTATGCCTTTTTTAACGATTCTACTTTCAAACTGCAAATAGAACATATACAAACACATACTTATAAAGTTTGTCAAAAATTAAATTTTACCTTTAGGTATGGAGGCTTGCCCCCTATTGCCTGTGCCTTGGAGGACCTATGAAGTGATGCACCCATCTTTCCCCTTGAAATAGAAGGATGAATGGCAAGCATTGCATGAAACATATATAAACATATATCTAATTACTTGGATGAACTCTACCACAAACTTACTAAAGATTGTCGAGTAGAGAAATAAGAAACAACCATTAAGTTGTAAGAGACATGGAAAAGTGTTGACCACACTTTGAGGAAGATGATATCCAATACCCTTAGAATGGTATCTAACAGTCTATGGAGCATGAACACTGAAATTACTCTTTTTTCTTTTTTCTTTCTCTAATTTCAGTCTAGTAAAGCTTTCTCAAATATAAAGCAACATTAATTTTCAATGTTGATGTTACCCATTTGATTTCTTTATAGCATTAAATTCTTTCCTTCAAGTGATAAACTCAAGAGTCATATTTTGACTATTTCACCAAGTGATCATTACAAGCCATTCTTCCCTCTACAAACATCCAAATTTCTATAGGCCCACAACAGTAGAACAAAATTCAATAGATACCCTGTCCCTAGAACATTAATAAGAAAAGATCACTACATCTTACCACTTCACAATAGAGTTTTCATCACTGCCATCCATTCCAGGACCACTGTCAAAGATTGAAATCCTATCTTCGACAATATCCACACTGTATAAAAATTAAATCAATAAGGGACCAGAGAAACATACAAAAACATTCATGTCAAACTAAAACCTAATACACAGCTGACTAGTAGGCCTATCAAAAAACACACACACACACAAAGAGCTGACTAGTAGTATTCCACAATTTGCTTAAGAAGCTCACAAGTGTTGCAATCTGATAAACCAACAGGTTCAACAATATAAATATGCAGCTTAACAATTAACACTGAAACTTCAAGTTGAGTGATCATGACAGAACAATCTTGTCAAGTTAAAAGGAATAATAATAAGAATAATGTCAAGGCACTAGCATAACTATAAAGTATCATTGAAGTTCCAAGGATCAATAAAACTTTTTAAAAGTACTTTTAAATTGGTGTAACTCAAATTTAAAGTTACCCACAAGGAACACAGGTGCTTTTGAATCAAATGAATGCTTTTGAATTTGTCTTCCTTTCTCCTTTCTATCTCATTCAGATCCTCAACATTTAGCACTTCTACATAAAGAGGCCAAACTGTGAAGAATGAATCAAATGAAACAGTTGAAATGAAAAGTGAGGAGCAAGTACTTCCATTTAACTCTCCTAACTTATTTTTCTATGGGATGTTGTTTTCCAAGATACCCTTGAGTCCCCCCTCAGCCTCATTATAAAAAAGCACAGAGCTTAGCCATATAGTCACTTGTATAAAAAAATTCATTCTCAGCAGACTCTCAGCAACTCAACATAAGTCCTATCTCAACTTCCTGGGATCAGCCACAGGACTTTTCTGTTGGCCATACGGCCCATATCTACATTCATAGAAATCAATTAAGGGTTTTCCTCTCTTTATATATCAGTAAAATCCAAAGGGCATGAAATGTATCAAAAAGTGATTGTTTATCATTTCATAGGATTAAGGTGAGGCAGATCCTAACTACTAAAGACTACAGAATATGCAAAAAAACATAACCCTTATTTGATTCATGATTCACACATGCAATTTCCAATGAGGCCATATTCCTATTTCAACAATGAAACATTTAACTTCAGATTTTCAACTTTGTACATGATATTTGCAGAAAATAAATAAAACAATTTAGAAAAGAAAACGTTCACCAAAATCGAACATGCTCAACATAGCAAAATCATGATCACAGAAATTCCATACCTAATCAATCTCCTCTCACTCATACCATTAGACCATACTGCTTGCAGTGAATTGTCCTGATAAATAATTAAGCATATAATAAATACCCACATAAAAACTAGTAGGCACCGGAATGAACAATTAATGATACACACAACCAAATCTTCGGCTATATTCAAGTGACAACTTACAATTAAATCCGCAAGAGCAGTCTCAAATGCATACTCTTCAGGAAGTTCCGCTAATAGGTCAGTATCTGGTGTCAAATCCCACATGTTCTACATGACAAAAAGGATTACAGGACTGATTCTCTCAACCAAGCAAAAAACCATTACATAAGCAGTTAATAATGCAATACGAACAGCCAACCTTAAAGGTATCAGCACTCTGACCTGACCCATCCTAATTGCAAAAAAAAAAAAGAAAAAAAAAAAAAAGCATCAAAATAAGCAAAACCCATTAATCCAAACAACAGGTACAGTGAAAGCTAATGCAGAAACTCACATTAAGTTGTAAAATATGACATTTATGTGGCTCAAATTTCCTGAAATTGACAGTATGTTTCATCCTGTTTTCAGATGCGTCTACAAGAAATATATCTTTACTTTTCCACATTATTTTTTGCCTCGTTCCAGGCGATTCAGGTTGGCGACGAGTTCTGAAGTACTCTGTTCTCACCAAACCAATGAACTCTTGTAGAGGCATTAGAAGGTTGGACAACTTATGTTCATGTAAGTTCAAACCCAAGCTTGTGCCATTGGGTAAGAGAATCTTAAACTTGTAGATGGCACCTAGATCATTATCACCAGAAATTTCCACAATGGACCTCTTTTTGCCCCTCTGGGGGGGAACTTCTTCTTCCATGTATGGCAAATCAAAACTCTGTATCAGGAGAAGAAAAATCAAAGACAACAGATTTAGATGGTTTGAACAGTAAAATATCAAAGGCGGACTTCTCCAGTGGAGTTGCTTCCTTTTTTTCAAATGACGAGTTTAACGAAAGAGGGCTCCGTAACAAGAAATAAAATAAATGATCAAAGCCTGTGAGGTTCTATAGAAACATTAAAATAGTGAAAATTTCAGAGGCGTTTCGAAGACTAGAAAATAACATTTGGCAGGAGAAAACTCAAAGCATAGAAGAATTTTCTGAGATACTCTGCAAATTACCACACAGTGAAAGGCTGAAACAATAGATAGAAAGAACAAACGATAGAGTCAATTAGGAGAGTTTGGAAGCCTGGAAAATCCTCAAAACATCGAAAAAAATACCTATAAATGCAATAAAGCTTTTCACCAGGACACAAACAGCCTTTTCCGTTCATCCAAAGAAAACGTCAACAAAATAATTCTTATAAAAATTCCAGAGTGAAGACACTTACGATCGCTCGGAAGCCAAAGAAATCTCAAAACACAAAAACCAGAGATGCGAAATACTTCCAGACTCGAGTAAAACCAAATGCCTAACGATTTAAAACCATTCACTTTGATCCAAACTTCATAGAATGAACAAAACTAAAAAAAAAAAAAGCAAGCTCCGCGTTTAAAAAAAACCCTTCCATTTTCGAAAATGCCGACTTAGCAGAAAGCAAATAATAGTAAACGAAGATTTCGAAAGAAGTTTCAGGGAATGAAGCTACAAAGAAAACTTCGTCGCAGGTTATCAATCCATACCTTCTTTCTGATTTTTCAGACGCTCAGTTAAAAGTTGATTTTCAGACGAACTGAGAAAGGAGAATTGGAGGGTTGGCTAGGGTTTCTAGAGAGGGAAAGAGAGTTCTAATCTTGGGGTTTCTAGAGAGAGTGTGCGTGCAGATATAGTTGGAGCGAAGGAGGAAATGTGAAAAACCAGAGCATTTCTCTCGCAGAAAATGCACCTCGGGTGGGTCACTTAAATGCGCCGTGTGCGCACTAAGCTACGAAGTTTGATATTTTTTATTGGCACGTAGGCACCGGGAGAGGGAGCGGTGGGTCTAGCGTGCTCGGTGCGCACCCGGTTCATTTTAGACCAAGTGCACAGCCACGGCTCCAAGTGAGCTAACAGGCTAAGTGATGCTAACGTACGCGAGACGGACAGTTCGCATAGCGTGCTGGTTTCGTGCCACGTTTGAAGACGATAATTAATGGGCCCCAAGAGCTCTGACACGTAGGACTGTCTGGAAGCGCCTTGCATTGGATAGAGTCCACGGCCCACACCCCACAGTGTGCAATCTCGCCATTTTTCCACGTGCCAATCAGTGTTTTGTGTGGGCCCCACATATTGGGTACACGTAGGATGAGTTCGACCGATATCTGCGCAGTGCGCACCGGCACTGTTTAGAATTTGTTGCCGTTTTAATGTTAGCCGCCACTGTGAAAATCTAAATTGATTCCGGAAACTGTTGGGACTGGGGCCTGTTCCTGGACCAACCCCCAATGTTTTCCCCTTTTCTAACCTTTAAAATTAATAAATACAAAATATTTTTAAAATAAAAATAACCAAAAAAACCTATTATATTACTAATTTTTATTTTTTCATCTCGTCTAAAAGTGGGTACATAAATTTTTTTAAACATAATTGAAGACAATAATAATTATGATTTAAATTTTTTTAATATCTTGTTAATAAAATTTGAAAATCGTATTTCAATTTATAGAATTTTAAGGAATATTTATTAATTATATAAATAAATAAATAAATAAATCCTTTTCCGTTATGGAGTCAACTTGGTCAAGCTTATACCAAATAAGTTTTTTATTGACAACTATTAAGAAAAGTTACCAAATCGAATTCTCCTCTTAAAGTCAAAAAGGTAAAGTTATTTTTATTTGTCAATTTATTTAATATTAAAACTTAAAACCAAGTAGAATTTTTAGTTCCAATTAAACTCATAAAAAAATTCGTTAAATCAAAATTTCAACTTACATTTTTTTTAACAATAATTAATCTTAAATATGAAATTTATTTTTCGCATTTTTTAAATTATATTTTGTATACATAATACATATGTCTAATGATGGTAGTGGTCGCGTACTGCCACGTGTCAACTTTTCCTATTCTGAGCTTTCTGTTTCTTGCAGGCGAAGAAAGGGGGTGGGATGCGCATTGCGCACCATGGCGTTGTTTAGAGTTTCCGGACACTACATCCATTTTCAAAAGTAACGTAAACTGCATGGGCGGGATTTTGAAAGGTGGAGGTGAGAAGTCGTACAGCTTATAACTTTATAATAACCCGATTGCACCAATTATTAATAATTATAAGAGAAGTCTCAAAAGTCAAAACTCACATGAATGATAAATAAATAAATATTTTTTAAAACTTTTGTTAATTCCAGTCAAAAACAGATAAAATAACAAAAACAAAAGCAAAAAGAATTAAGAAATGAACAAAATAATAAAATGATTATATTATAAACACTTTCTCTACAGCCAGATGTGAAGGCTTTGAAACGAGGGGGTGGACACCCCGTCACTTTCCGAAAGTTAGTAAAACTGCATGGGCCTATGATAATTTGACACGTGGCCAGCAGTACTTTTATAACTTTATATTTTTGTCCTTTTATACTTTTTCCTGTATTAAAAAAAAAAATTAAACACTTTTGAAACTTAAAATAAAAAATAGAAAAGGATATTCCATTTCATTCCCCAATTAAAAAGTGTTTCTAAATATTTCTTAGAATTTTTAGGTTCTATAAATATAAGTTTTAAAATGCGATTTTAAGTCTTATTTAAAATATCGTTTGATGGAATAGAGAACCTTTAAAAAAAAAAAATTAAATACTAAAAATACCCCATTAATTTCTTTTTTACATTTTAATACTAAAATAATATTATTGACTACTATTTAGTTTTAATTTTTATTTAAAATTAAGACCTAAATCTAATATGATTTTTTTGACTCATTAATGTATTTTAAAGTTTTTAACTATATTTGGTTGTTTTATTTGTTTGGATCTCATGCCAAATTAATAAAATAATAATAATAATAATAATAATAATAATAATAATAATTGGAAGCTTTGTTCATTTTAAATATTTATATAACCAAATTTTAATTTTAATATTTTATGTAATTGTTATCAAAATCAAAATAGCAGTAGATGTAAAAAAATTAATTTTTTGTACTCTTTTTTTCTTTTCTTTTCTTTTTTTAAATTATGATGAAGTATATGATAATAAGAACTACAACTTACAATTCACGGGGGTGTGTGTTTTGGAATGTTTTTTTAAAGGGTATTTTAAAAAATTAAGTAAATTTTATATTGTATAATAAGAGGATAGTATCTTCACAAAAAAAAAAAAAAAAAAATCAAGAAAACAAAGTTTGACAAGTGTTGTTAAAATTTGTTTTTGGGTAACCAATCCATCGATTGTTCAACCAAGTGGTGAATCAATAAATTGGTGTGGACCCCGCATTTCGGCTCAATGCGTTTCCCACTCGATGGCGAAACTCGATTTTGATTTCGAAAAATTGATTTTTATTGATTAAGAAAAATTGACTTGGAGTCGCCACTTATTTTTGTTTTATTTTTAAAGGGTAAACAAAATAAGAAAGAAAAACCCTAAGTGTGACTCCTTACTTTGGAAAAGGTGGTCTGTGAAAAACCGGATCGGGTTTGGGGGTCAGGTTACTTATCAGGAAGGTACGGTAAAGACCGTAACACCCCTCTAAGTCCCTAAAATGGCGGGTCTCTACTAATACAATGAAACTGACGTGGCAATCAACGAGAAAGTCAATGGATATTCACCTAAATCATGCACAATATGAGAATCAAAACACGCAATAGAGATTGACTAGAAAGGGTGTGGATGCATACCTCGGCCACGAGCCACAATGCGCTATCAAGAAGCGAGATTAGTGCACAATTAATGAATACAAAACATAGCTCATACATATCGGAGTGCAAAACGAAGCTCAAGCAAAATACAGTAAGAACGATAATTGACAGTTAAAAGGGGTCAAACATAGGGCCCCCAACAAAGCCCGATTTATTGTTCATGAGCTAATCTCACAAATCCCGTATTTTAGAATTATGAAGGAATCACTATTGCTTATATAAAATCAAGAAGATCAGAAGATTATTTAGGAACTGAAATGTGATTAAAAACTATTCGAGTGAAAACTGGATTATTGGAGCTTATTTGAAAATTGGAGTATTTGGAATTAAATTTTGAAGATTAGAGCTCCGGTGATTAAATCGAAATTTGTTAAAGAAAATGAGAAACGGACTTTAGGAAATTGAACTGCGAGACCATAGACTTTTGAAAGTTGAATTTATAATAATGATAGTAATAAGGTATTGAGAGTTTGAATTAATAATAATAATAATAATAAGATTTCGAAAGTCTGAATTAATGATAATAATAATAATAATAATATTTTGAAAGTGTGAATTAATAATAATAATAATAATAGTAATAATAACAATAAGATTTTAAAAGTTGAATTAATGATAACAATAATAATAATATTTTGAGAGTTGGGTTAATAATAATAATAGTAGGATTTTGAAAGTTGAATTAATAATAATGATAATAAAAAAATTTTGAAAGTGTGAATTAATAATAATAATAATGAGATTTTGAGAGTTTGGATTAATGATAATAATAATAATAATAATAAATAGATGTTGAAAGTGTGAAATAATAATAATGATAATAATGAGATTTTGAAAGTTGGGTTAATCATAATAATAGTAATGAGATTTTTGAAAGTTGGGTTAATAATAATAATAATAGGATTTTGAAAGTTTTGATTAATGATAGTAATAATAATAATAAATAGATGTTGAAAGTGTGAATTAATAATAATGATAATAATGAGATTTTGAAAGTTGGGTTAATAATAATAATAGTAATGAGGTTTTTGAAAGTTGGGTTAATAATAATAATAATAGGACTTTGAGAGTTTGGATTAATGATAATAATAATAATAATAAATAGATTTTGAAAGTTGAGGTAATAATAATAATAATAATGAGATTTTTGAAAGTTGGGTTAATAATAATAATAGTAATGAGATTTTTGAAAGTTGGGTTAATAATAATAATAATAGGACTTTGAGAGTTTGGATTAATGATAATAATAATAATAATAAATAGATTTTGAAAGTTGAGGTAATAATAACAATAATAATGAGATTTTTGAAAGTTTGGATTAATGATGATAATAATAATAAATAGATGATGATAGTGTGAATTAATAATAATAATAATAATGAGATTTTGAAAGTTGAGTTAATAATAATAATAGTAATGAGATTTTTGAAAGTTGGGTTAGTAATAATAATAGGGTTTTGAAAGTTTGGATTAATGATAATAATAATAATAATAAATAGATTTTGAAAGTTGAGGTAATAATAATAATAATAATGAGATTTTTGAAAGTTTGGATTAATGATGATAATAATAATAATAAATAGATGTTGATAGTGTGAATTAATAATAATGATAATAATGAGATTTTGAAAGTTGGGTTAATAATAATAATAATGATAATAATAATAATAATGACAAGAATAATGATAATAACAATAACAATAATAATAACAATAATAACAACAATAATAATAATAATAATAACAATGATAATAATAATTGATAATGATGATAATAATAATAATAGTAATAGTAATAATTAATAATAATAATAATAAATGATAATATCCATCCATCAAGCCCAAGTCCATAAGCCTAAACCCACTAATAAGCCCCATCTTCATCAAGCCCAGTCCATAAGATATCAATGGGCAAGCCCAAGGCAATTAAAGCCTCCATAAACTTGGGCTTCTCTTCATAGGCTTGGGCCTGGGCTCCAAGTTCAAACCCGAGCCCAAAACCAAAGGTGTCAATGGGCAAGCCCAAGGCAATTAAAGCCTTCACAAACTTGGGCTTCTCTTTTGGGCCCAACCCACTAAAATCCAAATCCATACTCATTTTCTCTTTGGGCCCTTCAGCCACGTGCTCTTCTTCTTCACCTCAGGAAGACTATGACGGAGAAAGCGGAGGTAAGAGAGGCGTCGCCGGAGGTCCTCGGAGTTGGTCCAAGCTGCCAACCTCCCGCGCCATCTCGGACATGCCCAACTGCAGCGGCCTGGCGTCGGTGGAGAGCTTGCTGCTGCAGCCTTCATGGGAGCGTGGAGAGCCTTGTCGGCCGGAATCTGGCCGTTGAGGAAGAGCTCATTTGCTGAAAGCATCCTACGTCGCCGCCGCGGAGCTCCCATAGCAGGCGAGCCACGTGGAGGAATCGAACCCGGCGTTGGTGGACGACGAGGCTAACGCTGGGTGCACGTGGGGCGACCGGAACCTTGGCATCGAGAGGTGGTGAGGAGCGGGATTTTCATGGAGATAGATATGAAAAAAAAAATGGGTATTCACGTGGATGTTGCATGAGGGGTAGTCAAGCAAGTCTTTCATGTATGTGAGTGAATAGATGTCGAGTGGTGAGAGAGAAAGATGATAAGAAGAAGAAAAATGGGTGTGAAGGAAATGGGTATGGTGTGCATGAAGTGGGATGGACGCTACATGGCATTGGATATATTAGGGTGGAAACTGTGGGTATAACATTAATATGAAGGGATGATCAATGGGCATGAACTTACGAAGGTAGGGTGGTGAGGGAAAGGATAGATGAGCTGGGCATTAAAGAGACGGAAAAGTGATAGGGACGGCCATGCGCAATGGTCTCCATGCGCATGAATGGGAGGTGGATGACGAGTATTAGCATGAGAGATGGGTATGAAAGTGACTATGCAAAAGCCATGCAAAGGTGAGGGGAATGGATTTGGAGCACAGTCACGGGTAGTGAGAGAGAAGATTAATTCAATCCATGTGAAACCATGTACATAATAACCTCAAATGGAGCCCAAAAGAATGAGATATTAGCAAGGCAAACATTTCCAAACAGCGGATGAAAGTTAAACAAACAAAAAAAGACATGAAAAGACAATACGATAGGAAGAAAATGAACTAAAAAAATCGGCCATACCTGCGCTTGGTAAAGCTCCTCTCTAGCAGAAAATGAACCAGAAAATCCTATCCTCCTCCTCCCTAGCGTGCTTTCAAGCTCCAGCATACACCTTGTTTTGCTCCTCTTCCCGTTTTTTTTTTTTTTTTTTCTCTCTCTCTCTCTCTCTCTCTCTCTCTCTCCCCCTCCCCCCTCCCCCCTCCCCCCTCCCCCCTGTCTTCCTCAGCAAGCCACTGAAATATCTCCTCTGTCCTCTACAGCCCCAGCTCCTCTGTTCCCCTAGACCGTCACCTCAAGCTCCTTGGGCTGCTCAAGAACAACTCACCCATCATCCTCTTTGGCTGTCAGCCTTCTTTGGCTGCCCGAGAAACGGCTCCTTCTCATCAGCCGCTTTCCTTCACTTCCCATCCCCCATTTAGCTGCCCGAGAACGACTCCTCTTCGAGGTGGCTAGGAGAGATAATCAAATAATAAAAAAAAAAAACGAACACCCTTTGAGGGGGGCTACAATTGGTTTCTTGGTTTCTCACCTGGTTAACTTCTAATCATCGGGATTGGTCTGATTTGAAATTTTAATATTAAAAAACCTTTGTTAACAATGAAAATACATATCAAAAATAAGATTTTATAATTATAAAAATCAATATCATTTTTCATAAGAATCCTAATAATGTATAAATGAGTTATATTAAAAAAAACTTTTAAATACTTTTTTTTTTTTAAATAGCTTAGCTTTTAAAGGTTAATGTAAAAATATCTTTATTCTGGTTTGATTGCACAAGTCCTGATTTAACAAGCCTAATGTCACTAGCATTTAACTACCTCTTCAAAATGTCTTTCTTTATTTTTCTCAAAACTTTTTAAGCTACTTAACATATCACTTCTTCTTAATTAATCTATGAAAATCTTTTTTATGTATCATACTTGAAACTATATATATTTGATAATATTTTAAATATTTTTTTGGAAAAAACATTTTTAGAAGAATTATTTATTGAATACTTATTTACAGAACCTTACAAGTGATTTTTTAATATTTGAAAAATAATTTTTAAAATTTTGTAAAATGTCTTTATAGACCCCCATTTGGAAGACCATTCTTTTGTTCCCATTTTCTTTTGCCAAACGGTAGAGTTTAGGGAACACATGCTACATTTAGAGGAGATGTTGGCAAATGGCAACATATTGGAGTGGAGGATGACCTCTATGAGTAAGCAAGTTGCATGGGACGCATGGCCAAGGACATTGCTAACTTGTCATGATGGTGGTTAAGATTGAGACATTTTTTGAATGAGTAGTGGAGAAGAGGGTACAGTAGAGCTGGTGGAAGCTTGGGGGGGAAAGCAAAAGGAGCTAGATGTTATCAGGTAGTAAGGAAAAAAAAAAATAATAGTAAAGAAAGAAAAAAAAAGGCCTACTAACTCCCGGGTAGATAGAGTAGGGGAAAGGGAGGAGAAGGGAGAGAGGAAGGGTTATTGATTGGTTTTAGAGGAGAATGGATAACTGGAAGAAGATATTCCACACGTCCAGAGAGGAGTCTTCCAGGATTGGCTCTTCGTTCTCAGTTTGGATTCACCATCTTGGGTCAAAATAGAGGGCAGATTGGTTCGTACTTTCGTGATATCAAACATGGATCAACAATCCGTCATAGTTCACCAGTTCATAGCCGTCATGGCTTCCATTCAGGAGGCCTTGACTAATCTTAGACAAAAGATGGGTAGTCTACAGAGTAGAGAACCTATAGCTCAAGACAAGGTGTCTCATGATTTGTTGTCTCCTCCACCACCACTACCATTCGATTGGACAATGCCACAGGCCTCACCTTATCTATTACACGGTCAATCTGAGGTCATCCCACCTACAACAGTACACACCACAATCCTTGAAGATACAAACGCATAGATCGTATCGAGTAGTGTATCAGGCAGTTGAGAGTATATGACGGTTCAGTTGTTTGGGATGATCTTGATAGTATACCAGTGGTCAGTCTACCGGCCAAGTTCAAGATGCCTAACATTGAGAAATATATGGGTGTTGGTTGTCCCCACATACATCTTCGACTCTATAGTATTGTGATGAGGACCCATGGGTTAGACAAGTCGCAAATGATCACCATGTTCCCTTTATTTCTGAGTAGCGCATCCCAGTGTTGGTTCGCATATTTGGAATCCTCACAACGCAGGACATGGTATGACCTAGCTCAGGAGTTTTTGTGACAGTTTTCATTTAATATTGTTGTAGATGTGTCGAGGAGAGAGCTAAATGCTTTAAGACAGAGATCAGATAAGTTCATTTCTTTCTTCATCTCCTGTTAGCGGGGGAAAATAGTAGAGATTATTGATAGACCATCAAAGAGAGATCAAATACAAATGATTTTGAGGAGTCTGCAGCCTAGGATTGCTAGACATGTGGTCGGAGTACCTTTTACAAACTTTGGATCTCTGGTTTCAGCACTGTATGACGTGGATGATGGCATTTCGAGAGGATTATGGTATGATTCTTCCCTTGTTGATGCTAAGGGGAAGAAACCAGTCGGAGGACAGAGGTCAGATGTGGGCACTATTACTTCTACTAGTTAGAGGCCTCCTAGGTGTCATCAATTAGTTTCACAGCCTGTTGAGACTTACCCTTCTTATTCACCTCATTAGTATAAGCCACAGGCACCTCTTGAGTTGTATGATTAGACTTACCCGTTTTCCACACTAGGACAACCGCATTATGCAGTATCGGGCACAGAGAGGCCTCCAATTTCATACCCTGCTCTAGTACAGCCATGTTATGCAACACAAATCATAGAGAGACCTCCAGCTTTATACCCTAGACATAGAGCTCCACATGCGTATACTTCTTTTACTTTGAAGATACCGAGGCAGTTTTCATAGTTGGGTATGTCATTGAGCCAGGCTCTTCGAAAGCTCACAGATGTTGGATTATTGACGCTTCTTGCTCATAGGCCATTGCTTCAGCCTATTTCGCCACAATTTAGGATGGATCTACACTATGCATATCATCAGGGGCTAGGACATGAGACCAATCATTGTACTACTTTGAGGCACGCCATCCAGTACTTGATAGATCAAGGTTTGGTTCACTTGGGTCAAGCAAGTGTAACCACTAACCCTCTACTAGCTCATATTTCACATGTGGTCACTCCTCTAGTCGACGGCATACATTTCATGGCTTTCATTGAGTCGGATGATCGCATTCACATGCTGAGTTGGGATGATTCTGAGCCAGAGCCTATAGTAGTGTATGAGAGTTATGAGGTTGATGGAGTGATCTCAAACCCACAGGCATCCACACCATTTAGATTGGTTCCTGACACACCACTAGTGCAGTTGACTACGGTTGGGCTGTTGATTTGCCCATGTTATAGCATTCAGTCTCCGTTTATACTAACTCGAGATCCTGATGAGACGGTTACTCAGGATGTTCAGTATGTCATCCGTGGAGGCAGAGTAGTACGACAACAACCTCCCACAGTTGCTAGACCTTTAGAGAGTGATACCAACCGAAAAGAGATCAACCCCAATCACAACTTAGTAGACACCCACCTCTCCTTGAACACTCTGATGTGAATAAGGCTCTAATGTCAAAGTCCTTGCCAACAAGTCAAAGTGTAAATGTTAGACCCCGTGCACCACAAAAGAAATTTGCTTATGGGAGTGATTCAAAATAGTTAGCTACTAGCAGAACTTCAAGTCAAGCCAAGGGATTGGTTAAACAAAGACTATATCTAGGGATGTTGTTTAGTCAGGACCATGCCATTGCTCATTATGGTGTTGTTACTGAATCTTCAGAGTGTAGATTCTGATTCAAGATTAAGGTTATGGGATTGTGTCCAACTATAACACACTAGTGAGCTTTGAAACTGTGTGGCTACAAACCAGCAAAGCAATGCAGTTGGCTATAACTAATCATCCAACACCTGCCCTACCTCACTGGGCCCACTCCCACATGGCCATGCATGGCCACCCCCCAGTGCACCACCCAAAAGCCAAGTGTCATCCTCTTAATTCTTCATCTTTTAATTTTCAAAATTTCAATTATCAAAATTTAATTTTCAAAACTCTAGTTTTCAAGTTTAATTTTCAAATAATTTTCAAAATTCCAATTTTCAAAATTTAATTTTCGAAACTCCAATTTTCAAGTTTAATTTTCAAAACTATAATTTTCAAAACTCCAATTTCCAAATAATTTTTAAAACTCCAGTTTTTTTTTTCAAATTTAATCTTCAAAACTCCAATTTTCAAAACTTCAATCTTCAAATAATTTTCAAAACTTTAATTCTCAAATAATTTTCAATATTCCAATTTTTAAAATTTGATTTTCAAAACTCCAATTTTTAAAATTTGATTTTCAAAACTCCAGTTTTCAAATAATTTTCAAAACTCCAGTTTTTTTTTTTTTTTTTTTTTTCAAATTTAATCTTCAAAACTCCAATTTTCAAGTTTAAGTTTCAAAACTTCAATTTTCAAATAATTTTAATTCCACTCGTGTTTTCAAATAAATTTAAGTCATTTCTTTTCTTCTTTATTCCTTAGGGTTTAGAGTCACCAAAAATATCATTTTTAATAAACTTGCTACTTTTCCCTTCAAATAAACATTTTTCAACAATTTTCAAAATTTCAATTATCAAAATTTAATTTTCAAAACTCTAATTTTCAAGTTTAATTTTCAAATAATTTTCAAAATTTAATTTTCGAAACTCCAATTTTCAAAACTCCAATTTCCAAATAATTTTTCAAACTCCAGTTTTTTTTTTTTTCAAATTTAATCTTCAAAACTCCAATTTTCAAAACTTCAATCTTCAAATAATTTTCAAAACTTCAATTCTCAAATAATTTTCAAAATTCCAATTTTTAAAATTTGATTTTCAAAACTCCAATTTTCAAATAATTTTCAAAACTCCAGTTTTTTTTTTTTTTTTCAAATTTAATCTTCAAAACTCCAATTTTCAAAACTTCAATTTTCAAATAATTTTAATTCCAGTCGTGTTTTCAAATAAATTTAAGTCCTTTCTTTTCTTATTTCTTCCTTAGGGTTTAGAGTCACCAAAAATATCATTTTTAATAAACTTGCTACTTTTCCCTTCAGATTAACATTTTCACAAATTTTCTTTGACTTAAAAAATAATTTTCCATTTTTCTCAATTTTTTTATATATAAATATGAATGAGTTTTCATAACTCCAAAACAATGTAATTTATGATATTAATTCATGCAAAATCAATTGGGTTTTGGTGAGAACCCTACATATGAGTTTTCTCATTTTGATTGTCAATTGTTATGCTTAATGAATATTGTTGATCTTTATCTTGCCCTTTATTATGCATATGATAATTTTATACTTGAGCTAACTTTGTCTCTATGATAGCACATTATTATTCGTTGCTAAGGTACGTTCTCGCTCTTACTTTGTTTATTTATTCTCCATGCACGATTGACTTCCAGTGTATAATTATTCATTGGTATTAATTGATTTTCTTGTCAATTGTCACACTTGTCTTATTTTATTTAGTAGAGACCCATTTTTAAGGACTTGGAGGGTGGTTACGGTCTTTTACCATACCTTCCCAATAAGTAACCTGCCTCTCGGACTCGACTTTAGTTTTTTACAGACTTGTTTTTCTTTCAAAAATCACACTTAGAGTTTTTTTTTCTTGTTTTTTTCTCTTAAAAAAAATAAAACAAAAATAAGTGACGATTTCAAGTCTTTTTCTAAAAATCAATTTTTTTTCACAAATAGATAAAAAAACGAGTTCAACATCGAGTGGGAATGCATCGTACAAAATGCAGGGTCCACAGTCTTTTTTCCAAAAAAAAAAAAAAAAAACCACCCTTTTATATAAGAAATATTTTTTAAAAGTGTCATCAAATTATCTCTAACTTAAAATCTTTATTTTGTTACCATCAAGTTTTTTTTTTTCGTTAACTTTGAGTAAAGAGAAGGAAGTGGACGAAAAAGGTGATCTAGTGTTAGATTCCACAATTTTATTAAAAAACAATAAAATAATTAGAGAATCTAAAAAAGCTTGAATTCAAATAGAATTCCCCCCAAGTCCAATTAAACGTTCAAAATTGTCAATTGAATTCACAATCACATCCTTCCAAACCCTAGAATGATTAATTAATGGGCTGCGATCCAAAACTTAAAAGATAGATAAATTAGATGCGTTACACCAACCCTTAATAAGATGTAAAGGAATGCTTAAATCTCATGATTGCCATAAGTAGTTGAGGTCTCAAATCATCTACTTAGTCATTTCTTTCTTTACCATTAGATAGTAGATGAGAGAGGTGTTGCTTATAATCCACTTGTTCCAACTCAAATTTCATACTATTTTGCTAAAAGTGACCACCCAACACCCTCATCTTCCAATCTTATAAGACTAGTCTTTCAATTACATGGCCCCTTTTTAGGGTACTTTCAATCACTTTTCAAGTCCATAAGCTTTTGCTTATTATGTGGGTCGATTTGACATTTTGTTTTATTGTGAAGGTCAATTTATTTGTTTGCCCCATTATTCTAAGTTCTAAATTTTTAATAAATAGGATCTCAACACTACCTTTGCATAAATTGAAAGGAACTTACATAAAAACATGTTTTGTAACTCTTTTATGAGATCATTAATACACATGAAGAAGTTGATCAATGTCCTAATTGTTTTAAAGTTAGTAAACTTTTAATTATTACATGTACAATGGTGCAATTTCGATATATTAGCCTAACAAATCTAAACCCAACACGATATTTAAGCGGAGTTTGACAATTATTTTCAATATTTGAATTGAGTTTCGATTATATTTTCTCACCCTAAACTCAATTTGGATTGGGTTCGGATAAAGGTTCAAATAACTTAAGTTAAACCCAAACACGATTTAATGTTTTATAATATTTATAACGTATATTATTTTATATAATAATATTTTTTAAAAATTTTAAGAAAAAAATATCAAACTATATTATATTATATACTGTTCTATATATTTGTAGAAAACTATACAAATTTATGTTTATTTTTTATTTTTATCTTTAAATTTTATCCTATTTATTATTTAAATTTTCATATAAATATATAAATAAATAAAAATTTATAAAAAGTACTATAAATGGATTTTATATTATGTAACCCAACCCTACCCCAACATGAAAAACCTGAAATTAACACGAATCTTTAAAATGAGATTGGGTTGAGGTTGGATTGAACTTGAGTTGAGCGTCTCGAATTAGAAGTTTGGTTAGGCTTGAGTTAGCCTTTAACTCGACCATTCCATCCAAGTTGCAATCCTAAATATATCAAAACAACTAAATTTTTATTATTTATTACTATATGGGTCGATTCCTTTGTTTTTTTTTGTTTTTTTTTTTATGATATTATAAATTATAGTATTATTGTTCATGTCTTGTTTGAGATAACATTTTGTTTTCGATGTGAAACAACTTATCATAAAAAAGTTTTACAAAAACATTAGAATATAATTTCCTTATTAATTATTGTTTAAATAAAAACCTCTTTTATTGAAATTATTCATATACATCCAAAGATATTTTTTGAGATTACAAAGAGCTTTTTTAGCTCCAAAAAGCCAAGCCAAATGGGATTTAAAGGATTACTCCTCAAAAACCAAATGGGATTTAATAATTTTCTTTTAATATTTATATTATTTTTTAGAAATCATTTTCCACTTATTTTCTACGAACATATTGTGGACTTGTATATAATACAAAAGTTGTTGGTTTAGTTTTCATATTTTCAATTGTTTCCATGATACTCTAATAAACCAACACACACTTGAAAACACTTTTAAACTTTGGTTTTAAAAATCATCATATTTTTAGAAAAAAAACAAATTATTTTTACTAGTAGTTTCCAAACAAAGCATTATTGACTTGACATCAACATTACACTTGTGTTTGTTTTTGGTCCCAAACAAAGCATTATTGACTTAACATCAACCTCACATTTTTGTTCTCTTTTTTGTCACGACTCATTTATGTAACCCATATGATCTCAATACTTTCCTTAGGGTAAGGTACCCTACAGAAAAACAAAAAAAGTCGATCTACGATTAATTCTATGTTTTAATTTAACAAATTTGGCCTCACACCTGTGCATACATACATTCATCGGTGGTCCTCCTCCGACATGCGCGCACGGAGAATGGCCCTCCGATGAAAAACCCTTCCATGAAGAAAGGTACTTGTGACCAAACCCAATCAATCCAACGTTTCTAAGTATAATTTGCTTGAATTTTGCCTTTAAGTGCAAGCAAAATGAGCCATCTTCTTTAAACTAAAATCTAGACGTGAGAGGTTGGATCTAGAAAATGTGGGTGAGAAAAAGTTCTTTCCTTCCCACCAAGCAATGAGAGAAGAAAAATATGGGGAATTTATTTATGTGGTGCACACCATATTGACCTTATTGTAAATGGGTTCCATGATATAGACCCTACTCACCCACTTGCGTTTACTTGTAACAGTCTCCCAACTCCCAAAAAATGAAAGAGTGAATGTTATTGGGTAGGTAAAATATATATAATAGTAATAATATAAGGGCATTTAATAGAGGGCATGCATGGGATGAATAAACTTAAATTTTAGAATTTATTAACTTAGGTTTTACATAATATAACAAAATATGCAACATGTTTTGTTGTGTAAAATTGAGAAATATTTAATGAATATGATAAAATAATTTTGATTAGAGTATAGGTTTTTTTATTTATTAATATTGTGCTATATAATTTAAAAATAATGTTCCCGTACATATTAATCCAAATTCAAATCAAGTAATTTTCTAGATTTTGAAAAATAATTTTAAAAATTCTACCAAATGATTAGGTGTTATTTGGGTATGTTTATTGTTTTATTATATCTTCTAAAATTAAAAATTAATATTAAATCTTATATAAAATGTGAAACTCTTCTTGACCTGTCTAAAAGGATAATAATTTAAAAAAAAATTATTTTCAAAATTAATATATTAAAAAAATTTATTACTTCAAATTTGAAGTAATGCTAGTCTTTGTGTTTTTTTTTTTTTTTTGGTTTATATAAAAATAGCTTATATTTAATAATTTTTTTTTGGTTTATATAAAAGATTGTCTATATTTAATAAAAATTTTACCATATTAATATAATTCCTATAAAATATGGTGTAAATATTTTAAATATTTAACAAACAATAAAGAAAAATTAAATCTCCAAATTATATTATATGGCAATTGGAGAGATCATTATATATAATTTCTTAAAAGATGCCGTGGCAACTGGGGCAATTTTTTTGCTTGCGTGTCAAAGCAGAATGCACGTGAGGAGGCCAATTTTTGGTTACGTGTCAGAAGCAGAGTTGACCACGTCAACAGATCCAACAGAACTCTTTCCTCCGTGAAAACGATAAATTCCAACGGCGATTCCGCGGGTGTGCAGTTACTCTCCTCACACCATTCGTCCACTCTCTCTCAACACTTTCTCTCTCTAGAGCCCACCTCCTTGTCTATCTGTATATCTTTCATTGCTCTCTTTTTCTTCTTCTGCTTCATCAATTCTCATCTCAGCTCTGTTTCTGATCTCAAAGCGATGCCGTTTTGTGGGTCTTCATATGCCCATTGCCCTCATCTTACTCATAAGCGATCGTCTCAGGTCCGATTCTGATCACAAAACTGTGCCGTTTCCTTGGTACGTGCGTTCGTTGCTCTCAGCTTCTTCATCAGTGTTCATCTCAGCTATGACTCAGATAGCAAAACGCCGCCATATCATGGTCAGAGCTCGTCGTGCTGATTAATAAACGGCGTTGTTTCGTGGGTGTTGATCCGGCTTTCGGTTCCTGGGTTTGGATTGGAAGCTTGGATGAGGGTTCGAGGTCAAGGTTTTTGACGTGGGTGTTTGGTAATTGTGGTGGCAATCTGACCGTGGCCTGAGATGGGGAAGAAGGGTGGCGGGTGGTTATCGTCGGTGAAGAAAGTGTTCAAATCTCCGTCCAAGGAGTCGCCGGAGAAGAAGGTAAACTTTTCTGTTATTTTCCATGGAAGTGATGCGAGCGCCTCTGGTTTTGATTTAGGAGCGCCACCCTTTCATCAGGGACTGTGAGTTGATTGGCTGATGTGTGGTTAGAGCCTAGAGGGTGCTCTTTCAATATAAATTCATTATTTTTCCAGTATATAATTATTTTTACCGAACATTTAGAAATGGGTAAGTAAGAAATTAAATGTATTTTGTCTAATCAGTAATAAATAAATTGTTATGAAAGTGGGTAAGTAAAAATTAAATGCAGTTTTTTTTATTGGATCTATGAGGGTAATTCAGGGATTAACTTTTTTAAATGATTTCACCTAATAATAAATAAAATCTATAATTATTTTCCTGTGGCATGATAATTTTATCATATGCAAGTCAAAATCATTCAAACATAATTATATTCTTAATTTTATAAAAAAAATGTATTGGAGGTTATTCAAATATTATCTCAAAATTTATAATAATAACAATAAAAATTATAGGTATAATCATTCATTCATTTATTACACAGGCAAAGGTTCATATACCTATAATTTAAAAATAAATAAATAAATAAAATTACAGCGATGTTAGATTCTCGAAATTCAATCATTTGCTAAACAGACAAAAGGGAACAAACAAGCCATGCTTATGGACTTGCAGGAGAGGAATGAATATAGGGTTGGATTTTTGTTGGGAGCAACATTTAAAGGCAACCTACTCTTTGATGAGTGCATAAAGGGCATGGTCCCATATCAACACATGTAGAGCTCAGGACACATTGTTATCAAGCCAACAATGCCATCACATCATCCCCCATTGATCTCCATGTGCTTCTTGTTGGCATCATTCACTATGATTTCTGATCAGTGTCTGTTGTTGGATCAATGGCTTCAATTTGCAGAAGGCTGATGTGGAGAAGTGCCACAATGAGGCACCGGAGGTTGTGTCATTCGAGCACTTTCCGGCGGAGAGTTCGCCGGATGTTACTAATGATGACAGTGATAGGGAGGAGGAGGGGTCGTCTCCGGTGACTGGGGATAGGAGCCATGCTATTGCTGTTGCTGTGGCAACTGCTGCAGCGGCCGAAGCGGCTGTTGCAGCTGCGCAGGCTGCTGCAAAGGTTGTTAGGTTGGCCGGGTATGGCCGCCACTCCAAGGAAGATAGGGCTGCCACCATCATACAGTCTTATTACAGGGGATATCTGGTGAGCTTCTCTCTCAGGCACTCATCAAACACTCTGCATTTTTTGATACCCTTCTGCTTAAATTAAATAGATTGAAGCTTTTGCATACTAGTTGGGGAATGTTGTGAATACCGGGTTGTTCTCTCTCAGGCACACATCAAGCACACTGCCTTTTTCGAAATCCTTTGGCTTAGATTGGATAGATTGAAGCTTTTGTGTACTAATTGAGGAATAGAAACCATCTTTTAGAGGAAAAATTGAACTATGTTAGCATTGAGAACCGACATAGTTTAGGTGTTTGATTAAAGAAGGTTGTGAATACTTGGTAATTCTATGTCAGGCACACATCAAACACATTGCATTTTACGATACCCTTTTTGCTTAAATGGAACAAATTAGAGTAGCACTATGTGTTTGGTAATTTGGGCAATTCATTGGATAATGTTGTGATTTCTTTGTAGGCTCGTCGGGCCTTGCGTGCTTTGAAGGGACTGGTGAGGCTGCAAGCGTTGGTGAGGGGCCATAATGTGCGTAAGCAAGCGCAAATGACCATGCGGTGTATGCAAGCATTGGTGCGTGTGCAGGCAAGGGTGCGGGCGCGGAGGCTTCAACTAGCCCATGAGAAGGTTCAGCAGAGGGTGGAGGACGAAGGGGAGAGAACACATGAGGAAGAACAGCCAAAGACAAAGATCCCAGTCAAGAAACTTGAGGCCGAAGGTTGGAATGGCAAGCACCAAAGGTCGGAGAAGATGAAAGAAAATCAGACGAGAAAACATGATGCTGTGATGAAAAGGGAGAGAGCCCTTGCCTATGCTTTTAGCTACCAGGTTAGTTTAAAAGTTTCATATCCTTTTCGTCACCTCTATATTATTAATTTCACGGAAAATGCTAAAATAGAGCAATAAAAGTAAAAAAAAAAATCATATCGGTGGTATGAATATGATGAGATATTCATCTATGTACTTTAGTGAGACCCTAATTTCATATGTACCCTCATCTCATTTCTATTTTTGATACAACAGCAACAAGAATCAATCCCGAGTCGAAACGATGGTGGGTTGAATGACAATGAGCGGGAGAAGTCCCAATGGGGGTGGAATTGGCTCGAGCGTTGGATGGCTTCACAGCCCTACCACTTTCGCCAATCCAGTCCTCATGACCCCTCTTACATGACCCTCCCCACCACCGATAACATGTCGGAGAAGACAGTAGAAATGGACGTCATCAGCCCTCCAGGGCTCGACAATATCTACACAGGCCAACATGGACAACATGTTGTCGGAGACTCATTTCGCACACCCACTGACCCGACCCGACAACTTAAGCAGCCAAGCTCAGACAATGTCCCTAGCTACATGGCCCCAACCAAATCCACAAGGGCCAAATTTCGCGCCCAAGGCCCAACGAAGCCCCGCCCTGCTCCGCAGATGCCCCAGTGGAACCCCTCAACAAAGAAAGCACCATTCCTCGGGTCAGGTTGTGACTCCTCAAGCTCGGGTGGAGGGACTGCGACCACAACATACCCAACACCGAGAAGCCCAAGCCCAAAGGCTAATGGACCGAGGGCGCCGGCAAGGCGGGTTGGCAGGTTCAACCCGGACTCAAATGGGGCAGAGGAATGGATGGTCCATGTGGGAGGTTGGAGACATGATTTCGGATGATTTTGCTAGGGTTTGAATAATGTGTCATGTGTGTGGTATGATGTATGAAAGTAGCATTAATACATTATTATTTATTTGCCACCCATACTTGTTTGTTTGGTGTCATGTTATGTTGTTTGAAAATTAATAAACACTTGTATGATTAGTTATGATGAAAGCAATCTTGTTTATCTTTTATGAAATTCTAAACTTGACCTCAAAACCCTTTTGTGTTTTTTTGTTTTTTTGCTATTATGAGGTAAAATTGCTCTTCAAATGCAGATAATTTAAAATTTCGACTTTTATTTGATTTTTTTTTTAAAAAAACCTTTATATTTTGTATTATATTAAATTAGTTGTTAAGTTTGAATATAAATTTAATATAGTAAGTATTAATATCATATTATTATTATCTATTAACATTATATAAAGCATCGTAAAACCTATAATTTTAACCCTTCAAACCAATAATACATAAATATTAATTTATTAATATAAAGGGTTATTCATTTAATATAATATAAATTTATTTATTATAAATTACATTAATATGAACTCATTATGGGTTTATTTATCATCAACAATATTCATAATTTATTATTAATAAAGAGTTATTCAATGTAAGGTAGTGTTTGTTTTTTGGCTAAATATAAAATTTTAAAATATTTGATTTTTTTTTATTAAATTAAAAGTAATTTGTTGATATTAATTAACATAATTAAAATAAATTTGTTATTAATATGTTGATTTTAGTCATTAGTTGATATCAATAAATTACTTTTACCTAAATAGAAAAAATTAAATATTTCAATTTTTTCTATTTAATAAAAAAATAAACACCATTTAAGTTATTTTATTAAAAAAAATTCTATTATATTTAATAAAACATTAAAAAAGTTATATTCTATTACTTCAACTCACATATTTTTTAAGTAGATTTATAAAAAGGGTCAATGATTTAAAAAATAATTTAATGTATTTGGATTTATAAAATAAATTATTTTATTTTTAATGATTTCTAATAAGATAATAAATTATATCTTATGCTAATAAGTCTTATTTTTTAGTATAGATAGGTGAAAATACGTTTTGTGATAAAACACGTGTCTCTTTCCTGTGTGGCCACGTTTTATCAAAATGCAGTTCAATACAATATGGTATAATATCTGCCCGGCGATTTTATATAGGTGATTTGGCAATCAACCCGGGTCAGACCCGCTACAGTGCCTGAGTCTGAGAGGATTTGAACCCCAAACCAAAAGGTTTGGGATTCACCCGCTTATCACCTGGGCTAAGTCGTCCTTTGATACATAATATGCAACAGCTATATATATACTTAAATTCATATATAAAGAAAATTTAAGAATATTTTAAAGAGCAAATTAATTATAATTATTTTATTATTAAATGTAAAGTCTTTTAATTAATTACCAAAAATATAAAAATTATATAATTTTCTTCACAATGTTTTTAATATCATTAATAATTAATTAAATATTAAAAAATTATATATATATATATATATATATATATATATATATATATCATTATTTATTTTATATTGTTTAATACAATTGAATTAAATAGATCATATTTTAATACTAAAATATATTTTAAAATTAGACATATTATAATCAAATATCATAATATTAGACGTAATTTAATAATAAATGTACACTTATAAAATTCATATTTTTATCGATGCATACGATATTATTATCAAATATGATAAATCATGTTATACATATATTAAAATTTTCAATAAAATAACTTTAAAATATCTATTATACTTCTAATTATATTATTATGAGATTTTCCTTACATTTTCATGAATTTTTAACAATTTTAAACTTATCCATTTTTTTTCCAAAATATCCACCGATATTTAGATCTCGACACATCACCTGGGCCTACATGATCTGACGTGGTGGCGGAGCAACCGATTTTGGAGCCGACACTGGATCTTGCTGTTCAAGGTTCTGTGCGGTCGAGTCGATCACGGATGCATCACGTGAGATCCAACGGTAGGGACTGATTGGAGTGGATATGAAGTTCTTGTGACTCTGGAACTACGTGAGGATTCTCCGTTTAGATTTTCTCTCACTTTCCCAGATTTTCTCTCTTCCTTTTCACAAGAACATGTGAGCCCTTGCTTTACAGCTCTCCCTCTCCTTCTCTCTCTCTCTCCTTCTCTTTCTCTGTCTAACATGGAGTCCCTGCAATCTCCTCTTGTTCTCTCGTCCAAACTTCTTCCAAATTCATTAAAAAAGCCAGTTTTAGAAGTGGGGTTTGCTTGCTTTTTCAAACAAAGAAGAGTCATCCAATCTGTTTCAATCAAAAGATCAGTTGTGTGCTGTAGCAGAAAAGGAGGAGGTGGTGGTTCTCAAGATGGGTCTTCTGCCATGCTAGTGAATACTGATAAGAAGGATGCCTCGGACTCTGTTGGGTTCCACTTGGTTCCTCCTCCATCCGGTATGTGCATACTTAACTTAAAAAGACAATTTTTATTTTTGGCGTTTTTTGAATTGGCTTTTACACCTCTGCATCTGGGTTTGTGTTGTTTTGCCTTCTTCTGATGTATTTTTGATGGGTTTGGTTTGAACTTTTGCATCTGGGTTTGTGTTGTTTGGCCTTCTATTGGTGGATTTTTAATGGGTTGTTTGTTCTGCTTCTTCTGCGATTTTGGCTTAACAATTTCTCAATGATTACAGTAACACTTTACCTCTTCCTTTTCTTTTCCTTTAGATTTGTCAATTGCTTTTGTTGCTGTCTTGAATAGTCTAATTGTTTAATGATTGGTATAAACCCTTTTGGTTGTTTACAGTTATTCTTTTTCATGTCATCCTTGATGTAAGATCATTGATTGTTTTTATTGTTTGAGGGTCTGCATAGTATATGCAAAAGTTTCATATCTTAATTTTGATTAATTTTGGAAATAGAGTTGGTTGGACTGATTCCATATATGACATTGAATTGGGTGATAACATGTGGTGAGGAGCAATTGTGACCCCACTATTGACATGGTAAGGGATTTTGATGCACTGAATTGGGATCTTTGCTTCTAAGTTCTGATGTATGCCATGATATATATGGCTGATTGGCCCTTATAGCCATCTGATTAGAGCTAATTTTTTTATCATGTATGCCATGAAAATTTTGCTATCATACTGCAAGACTGATTTTGAACCATGTTCTCATTGAAGAAGCAGTAGTTTTTTAATCATGGGTCCTCAATTCTGGATTGAAAGTAATGTTTTTCATCTCATATATATCATTCATGGGTGACCGATACATATTAGTATTCTGTGGCCATCACTTCTCCCAGGGTTGGTCTGACTTTCTAGATCAACTACATTTATTCCTAGTTGGTCTCAATCTGAAGGTTTGTACAATTCTGAAAAAGCTAGTTGTTGGAGTCTGAAAGATCCGTTTTAATCTGCAGTTACAATCACTTTATCTAGCCAAGGGTATCTTGGAAGAGAAATTGACGGGAACCATAGTTTTGTTCCCTGCATTTGAAGCACGTGGAAGTTGTTCTGTTTTGGAAGGATGCCTTAGTTATACTAAACCTTTTTTCATTATTTCCAAAAATAATTCTAGAGTTCCAAATGATCATGAATGGTGAATAATTTCCAAATCCTGAATTTGTCACTTTAGCTGGTGTATTTTGATTATGAACGTGTTCAGTAATTGACTGCGAATGTTGCAAACTTCTGCTACAGGTGATAATGGAGTCATTGACCCTCATGAGAAGTTATCTACTCAAAAAGAAGCAGAAACTGGAAACAGTGAAGGTGAGGAGGAAAGAAAAACCAAAGTGACCTACAATATTGTTTTTGTTACCTCTGAATCAGCACCATATTCAAAGACTGGAGGTCTAGGAGATGTCTGTGGTTCTTTGCCTATAGCTCTAGCTGCTCATGGGCATCGTGTAATGGTTGTATCACCTAGATACCAAAATGGTACTTGTTCAGATGAAATTTTTTCAGGTGCTTCAGATCTTGAGCACCCCATCAAGGTCCATTGCTTTGGAGGGGTGCAGGAAGTCTCCTTCTTCCATGAGTACAGAGCAGGTGTAGACTGGGTGAGAAATTTCGGCACATACATAACTTACTACCTTTTTTTTCCAAATAATTGTATAGTATATACAGAGATGAGTAGAGAATCTTCATTACATGAACTCCCTCTTTCTTTAGGTATTTGTGGACCACCCTTCATATCATAGACCAGGAAATCCATATGGTGATGGTTATGGCGCTTTTGGTGATAATCAGGTATGCGTATAACTATTCTAGTCATGGAGTTGAGCTCATTGGAGAAGTAGACCCTTCTCTATTCACTAACAAGACATTGTTTCCTATTTTGTTTTTGCAGTTTCGGTTCACTTTACTTTGCCATGCAGCATGTGAGGCTCCATTGGTGCTTCCATTGGGAGGGTTTACCTATGGGGAAAAATGTTTGTTTCTTGTTAATGATTGGCATGCAAGCCTAGTGCCAGTGTAAGTGATTTTCTTGCTCATGCCCATGATACTTGTTTCTAGTAGCTGTTTTTATAATTTGTGGTAACCATTTTTGGATAAAATCAGTAAAGGTGGTTGAGATGCTGAGTTTTTCTTGTCTTGGTTCAGGCTTTTGGCTGCCAAGTATCGTCCACATGGAGTTTATAAAGATGCACGAACTGTTCTTGTAATACACAACCTTGCACATCAGGTACAAATTCTGCACTATCTACTCTAAATAATTCAATTCGAATGTTCTGATTGAGAGATCCCTTAAAGGTTACTCTATAATCCTACTATTGGTATTAGAGACATGAACTCATGAAGCAAACAAATATCCAATGATTTCTGTATTCAGTGTCACATATTGGAGATTTTTTGGTGTTAACCAACTCAAGAATCAGTTACCAGCCATAAGACACATGCATCAGAGAGTAGCTTAGCTTTGTTCTTACACTATAAGCCTCTCACAGTCCATGAAACTCAGGAATCGACCATTCATATACTGGTATCTTGAAAGTATAATTCTGCAAAAATGATTTAGAAACTTATGTCGCATGTACCAGGGGGTGGAACCTGCAGTAACTTATGATAATTTGGGGCTGCCTCCTGAGTGGTATGGGGCTGTGGAATGGGTGTTTCCCACATGGGCAAGGACGCATGCTCTTGACACGGGCCAAGCTGTCAATCTTCTGAAGGGTGCTATTGTGACAGTTGATCGGATACTGACAGTTAGCAAGGTAATAAAATCACTAGGCATATTCCTTCTTGGAGGTTTCTCATTTGGTGAAATAGCAGGTACTGCTTGGTGTCATATACCAGTTCATCACAATATACCCATTACTTCTACCAGACAAATGCCTTATATCTCGCAATTTTCCAGTACTCTTCATGTTACGGTTTTTCCTTCTGGTTGCAGGGCTATGCTTGGGAAGTAACAACTCCCGAAGGTGGATATGGTCTGCATGAGCTCCTGACCAGTCGAAAAGCTGTTATAAATGGTATGTGTTTTGAACTTCATATCAACAATGCCACTTATGTGACTAAATATTTTATTGGATGAAAGAACAAAAAATAAAACAAAAAAACCCCTCATGATTAAGAGGTCAAAGGCCCATATAGCTCTATGTATAGGTTAATAGTGAAAAAGCATTCATATAGCTGATCTCGAGTAGTTGAATTTGAGGCTTCACAAGCTAACTACTATGCTGGACTTTTTTTTCATATTGAGTCAAGGATCAATCTTTGACAAAATTTCAAGAATTTTTTACACCATGTCTAAATTTCAACAATAGTCTGAATCAGTATTAAATTTGCATGATCCTAGGAGAAAAAAAAAATAATGGTTTATATATCACCTGTTCCACATATTTGTTCATAGGTCTGTAAAGGTGTCTCAGCTGTTGATGTTGTTTTTCAAACAAAATTTTATGGTTATAACCAGGGATCACAAATGGTATTGATGTTTCCGAATGGGATCCATCCTCAGATGAGCATATTCCTTTCCATTACTCTGCTGAAGATCTCTCTGGGAAGGTTCAATGCAAGATTGCTTTGCAGAAGGAATTAAGCCTGCCCATTAGGCCGGATTGTCCATTGGTGAGAGCACATTCCTATTTGTGCATTGGCGTTATAGTAGTTACCTACTCTAGCATTTATCATCTAAGTCAGAGTTTTGTAGATTGGATTCATTGGGAGATTGGACTACCAGAAAGGAATCGATGTGATTCGGTTGGCAACTCCAGAGCTTATGGGAGAGGACGTCCAATTGGTAAGTTCTATCTCATTAGAAAGATATGGTTGAAGGCATCCAAGGAAAACTGAACTTGTAGTATGAGTGAAGCCTGACTAAAGTTTTCCCCAGTAGGAAGTTTAAGTATGTCTTCGCCTTCTTTTTCTTCCCTTGACAAAGCTTCATCAATCGCTCATTCAACCATTCTTCCTTTCCTTTGTGCCCAAAACACCCGAAAAATCCTCGTGTAGAAATTTGTGGCTTCAAGTACACAGAAGCACCCATCCCCATACTAGCTAAACTAGCTATTAGTCCAAGGGTTCTCGTAATCATGTTTTGATAATAACAAATCAGGGTTAAGTTACTAATTGATTTGAATTATAAAGAATTTCAGGTGTTGATTTGAAAATTCATCAAATGACCTAATGGACGCAAGATCAAGACTTTTGAAAGACCTTTTAATCATAGAAAACATATGTAAGATGAATGTATGGGTGCACTTAGGATTTTTATATCATTTCATGCATCTTTAAAACTCAGTTTATGCTTTAAAGTTACATTTCCATCAAAATCCAAGTTCTATCAAATGAACCTAAGGCAAAACGTTTCAAAATTGGCATATTATTTTACCTAAAGACCTTGCCTAAGTGCTAGAAGAAAAAATACCAGAAAAGATAGGTTTTTGGGCCAAAAATGGTGAACTGGTCGAAGCACTAGCCAATCGGCTCAACTAGCTAGGGTACCGGTTGACCGGTTACTCCTTCCTGGTCGAGGTCCGATCGAGAGATGCAAAAAACACTCTCTCTTCTAGTAGCCTTTCTTTCTTGGTCGAGAGATTTGCCTTCCCGGTCGAGGTCCGATCGAGGGTAACGGTCACCTGCCAAGCATTAAATGCTCTAACGGTTAGTGAACCGATCGACCCCCAGCTCGACCGGTCGAGGCCACTTTTTGACTTCTTGGCTCCCGATGTTAGAAACCTATAAATTGAGAGCTTCACTTCATTTATGAGCAAGAGAACACCTGTATACTTGTTTACCTACTTGTTCTTGTCATAAAAGTTTTCATTCTTTTCTTGGTGCATTAAATCTTCATTTGCATATTCTTTAGTGCACCACCTTTGTGATTCATCCTAGCCTTGAGTTGTCTTTGAGCCATTATTGAGTTAGGTTGAGAGATTCAAACTTGTCAATTGAGTGTTAAAACCTTCAATTGAGTAGAGACTTGAAGAGATTGTGTAAGATTCCATTGGAGCCAGAATCCAAGTGTAAAAAGTGATTAGAAGCTTAGTTGAAGCTTCAAGTATAAGTGAAACCCTCACTTGGTTAGGAGCTTGAGGAGAGTGGATGTAGGCAAGGAAGTGTCGAACCACTATAAATATGAGTTTGCTTTCTATATCCTTATCTTTTTATATTTGTGCTTCTTGTGCTTAATTTTATTGTGTTTAAAAATAATTTTTTTTAACTCCAATTCACCCCCCTCTTGGGTGTTTTTATCTATTTAGATTAGTTCTTTATTTTCTCACTGGCTAATTTGTTTCAGGTCATGCTTGGGTCTGGGAACCCAGAGGACGAAGAGTGGATGAGAGTGATGGAATCAACATACAGGGACAAGTTCCGCGGTTGGGTTGGATTTAATGTCCCAATTTCTCATAGAATAACTGCAAGGTAATTCAAAGATTTGTGTTTCATAGTTCAGATTTCCTCAAAAAACTCAACGACATAAACTTACTGAAGTTCTGAAATGAATAGCTGTGACATCCTGTTGATGCCATCAAGATTCGAACCTTGTGGACTAAACCAGCTCTATGCAATGAGATATGGGGCTGTACCAGTTGTACATGGCACTGGAGGACTCAGAGTGAGTTGACTGTCAAAAAAAACTTGACACACATTGTTCTCTATATCTCTATGTCACTCATTATGCATCAAATTAACTCCTGCTCTTCGTATTTCAGGATACAGTAGAGAATTTCAATCCATATGCTGGAGGAGGCAGCGGTGAAGGAACCGGGTATGCTTTTTAAATTTCATGGATGCCCCCACATTAATCAGAAAAACTTAAGGTCTTACACCCTTTTCATGGAATGTTTCAATAGGTGGACGTTTTCTCCCCTGTCAAAAGACACTATGCTGGCGGTAAATCTTCAGTTTCCTCTGTTTCCTTTTGTCAGTTTTTGGATTCTTGGTTCTGGGTTCCTCCTTTCCCCATTTCTTAACATCAATGGGTGACTATCAACAGGCACTGAGAGTTGCTATCAGGACATACCGGGAACACAAGCCCTCCTGGGAGAGGTTGATGAAGAGAGGAATGGAGAAAGATTATACATGGGATAAAGCTGCACTTGAATACGAGCAGGTCTTCAAATGGGCCTTCATCGATCCGCCTTACGTTAGCTAGAAACAAACCCAGAAGAAGAAAAAGAAGCAAACGAAAAGGAATACACCATAGATTGCGGAGTGTTAGTTCTTCCATGTATATAGAGGAGGGGGAGGATTATATAACACTTTCTTTTTTGCCCATGTCCAAGACTGGTTCAAGTTTTTTTCCATTCTTTTTCCTTGTCAAACCCCTTTTTGATTGATTAATAATTATATTCTTGATTCTTAGATCTGTAATTTTCGATCTTCCAACAAGCTTCAAGTAAACAGGTTCTGTGTAGTGAACCCAAAACGGAGAAACCTACCGAACATGAAAGGTTTCATTAGTTTTTTAAATCGTTTTAAAGTGCCCCTTTTCACTCAGAGCCAAAAAAAACGGCACCGTTTCCACGAACGGAGAATATTGAGATGTGCCACGTGTCAGAACTATACTCAATGGTATTTCCGTCATTACATTGTTCGGTAAGGGCAATTCAGCTGAAGGAGGTGATATTCCCTTGCGATCTCTCCATTCCCGACCTCAGAGATTCCAATTTCTACGGAGAGAGAGAGAGAGAGAGGGAAACTGGAAAGTGAGAGAATAAAAAAATAATAATTTCGAAATTTCTTGCAATTATACTATCCTCTCCTCGGATCAGCATCTTCTCCAGCTCCCAGCCATCTGCGGATTTTTCGATGCTGTTGGTGATTTGTGATTCTCGATCCTTTTTTTATTTAGCCATTGAGAGTCTGCATTTCTGCGGATTCGATTACTGATTTCTGATTCATAGATTGCGGTTTGTATCGATTGGTTTGTTCGATGCGGAAATTAGCATTCTGAGCTTTCTACGGATTCGATCAATGATCTTTGAGCTATTTGATATATAAATTGTGGTTCTTCGTGTGAAATTGCGGTGCTATCGATGATTTCGGATCCGAAATTAGTCTTCTACGCCTGCATTTCCAAGGGGACTACGATTCTGGCGGAGTTTAATTCAGTGGATCCGGATCTGCAAACCCTAGCTCTCAAATGCCTGGAGAAAGCTCCTGCGTTGCACTCCATGTTCTCCCATACAGTTCGACAACGGACGTACACGTTCTTGCTAGACGAGCCCGATCCGTATGTTTATTTTGGCATTTTCGATGAAAAGATGGAGAGATATGAGACGCTATGGTTCCTCAATCGGGTAAAAGAGGCGTTCAAGGGCATGATTCGGAATGATCCGATAAAGAATTTCGATGATCTTAGCTCTCATTGCTTTCAAGGAGAATTCAATCCCGTTTTTCGGCAATTATTGTCTCATCCGGTGGAGCCAGAGCAATTGAATTTGGATTTGAATTCGAGTTTGCCTCAAAATGTCTTGAAAGATAAACGAAATTTGAGTCTGGATTGTTCTACCAGAGGGAAGAGGATTGTATCCTTGCCATTGCTTGGGAAGCCAGGTAAGGGGCTGAAGAAGAAGAAGAGATTATCGGGTGAAGTCAATGGCGATACCCGAGATCATCTAATGGAGAATAAGGTGGTTGATGTATCAGATGATGGCGGTAGCCAAACAAGGGATTTTCCGGCTTCTATGCAAAAGAATGGTGGATATTTGGGCGACATGGCTGCAGGAAGACAGAAGGCGAAGCAAGTCTGGAAGCAACAAGTTTGGATGGTGTTGATACTGGACTTGTGTGTGTGTTCGGTATTGTTCGGAGTTTGGTTGTGGATTTGCAGGGGCTTCAGGTGCGTTGATGGTTGAATTATGGGTTACAGATCTGAAGTGGGTGTTCTTGTTTCTTCTCAAGAATTATAGCGGAACAGTAATGTGGATTCATTCAACTCGTACTTTACTGATGTCATTGAGTTCTGAAAAGTGTGGTAATGCTTCTTGTTTCCTACATGAGCTGTGTATGAATATCATGAAGAGCCATATAGCTCTTCTTTTACGTATTTACGTAATGCTTCAAATTGTGAATATCCAAAAACCTGACCTCTGCCATCGCAAATTTCGAATGTTTCTATTTCTTTTGAAGTTCGTAGCACTGTTGTACTTCACTCGACCCAAAAGCACGAATGCAGATTCTTCCAATAACAGCTTTTCATATAAGCACCGAGGATTTAAGATAATTTATTTTCCTTCTCACCTTATACATACTGCGTCCTAGACTTACAGAAGCTTATCCGGTATCTTATCCATCCTATTACCATTATTGGGGGCCAAGAAAGATAAGAAACTGGGAAGAAGCCGGCCCCATTGGGAGCTGCTGGAGCTCAACTTGTACCTCTGGTGTTTCTGGTTTTCAACATGTCAGGCTCAAGAAAAAAATTGTTCCAGAGTCATCTTTTAAGTGCAGGTCAAGATATGTTACTCATCCATACACAAAAGTTCCTATATATGAATTCTTCTTTGAGGCATGATCGTTTTTATTGTACAAATAAATAAGTCGCACTCATTACTATATGGTAAAACCCTGCCCTGCTGACAACAAAAAAAATTGTAGGACTGGCTTTCAAAGACCTAAATGCGCACAAAACCATTATGAAGCAGGTTTTGGAAGATTACATGCCAGAAACAAAAAGCCCACCCACCAGTCTTACCCACAAGGAGTGAGCTTCTTATTGCCTGCACCACGAGGATTATCATCTTTCCAGTCATCCCATGCCCTTGCCTTCTCTTGGGCAGCATCATCATCTTCATCATCCTCTTCACTTGGCCCTGGTTTCCGACTCTCCTTGTGCCATGAGGAATTGGCTTCTTCAATGAGCTTTGCGTTCCTCTCTTGCCATTTGTTCATCATTTCCATCTCCCTTAATCCAGCTTCCTCTATGCTCATAGTTGGCAGTCTAATAATCCAGAAAACATTTTATTTAGCATTTCAAGTAAGAACGAGGACCACTTCCTTCATATATGGCCACGAGTGACAATTTATAAATATTAGGTTTTTATAATTTTTTTTCATACTTGAAGAGGATATTTTAAATGTCCCATTTACACAGCTCAATACCAGTTTATCTACACATGAATATACCTGTGACTAGGCTGGAAAACCTGTGCTGCCATTATTTCCCTTTCATTTGTTAGCCTTCCACCCACGAGACTTGCTGGTCCAAATATCATTGGCTGGTGTTTGTGCTCATGTACCTGAGAAACTGTAGCTCTCCCTTCTAAAACATCTTGAGCGAATGTGGCACATGTAATGGGCGGTGCAGGCTTTGTATATTGTGCCCGAGCTGCAGCATCACGATGCCAATCTTCTGTTCTCTTGGCACGTTCATCAAGAATAGCCCGAGAAACTTCCTTATCACCTTCCTGAAAAGTAAATGTCAAATTGTGACCTGCTTCATGCTTCATGTAGGGCATCTAACCTAACTGCTCATGGGAGTAGGAAACACATGTGGCTTTTAAAACAAAAGATTGATATATAAAATAGGCAAGGCCGACCAAAGAGATCTTCATTGTAAAGTATTACAATCACATGATCATTCTAATTTTACTTGTCACTCTACTGCTCAATTTATATGTATATATATGTGTGTATGTGTGTGCGCGCACATGCACACTGTTCAGCTCAGAAGCATTGCATATATTTTCCAGTGAATAAGGTTTAAGAAAAAAGGGCACAACTTAAAAACAAGGGACTAGATCCAAAGCACTGAGACACCAATGTTTTGAGAACCATCAGAAATGAAGCATGAAACATTGCCAACTCTCTCAATTAAGCATATTAGTACCTGTAATTGTTTTTCCTTGATAGCAGAAAGCATTTCTTCCTCTTTCTTGAGCATTTCCAGTAGATCAAAAGCCTGTAATATGGTTTCAAGACAAGAAGTAGCATGTAGATATGAGCAAAACTATAATCAGGAAATTGGGAAACCATAGAATCGTTTAATTCATATGACCTACCTTACAGAGTGCCAAAGAGATGGTTGTAAGCCAAGCCTGCACAAAAGAATGTCCCAATTTTAATAGGCACCAACAAATCACATTTACTTCACAAATTCAGTAAGTATTTTGAAGTTTCAATATATAGTAAGCTTTATTCCAACAAAATGAAAACAAAATCTTTTATAAGAAAGTGCTGTTAAATGACCATCATGGTCAAGGGTTCAGTTTCAGGAAAGAGTATCATTTGCATTGTTTGACACGGGGGCACATTCATAACCACCAAAACTAACTTGTTTAATTTTTTTTCTTGGGTAAGTAAGAGAATGCATTAAAAAAATGCTAAAAGCACACAAGGGTACACAAGACATATACAAAGTACACTTGGCAAAAAAAAGGAAAGAGGAAACATACAAAAAATACTCCCTCCCTCATCCAGACCCCAACCAATCTAAGAAGTCAACCATATTTGTATACCCACTGCTTATATACACTACCCACATAAAGAGATTGTTAAGGAAAATATTTTTTAGCCTCTGATCAGAACCTTCATCACAATTAAACAATCTCCTATTTCTTTCCTTCTAGATCGTCCAGAAAATACAGGGAGAAGTGGCTCTCCAAGCATTAATGCGTCTTCTATCTACAAAAGAGTCATACCACCCTAGGTGAGTCTCCCTAAGCGACTCAGATAAAACCCACCGAACTCCAAAAATGGAGACCACCAGCTGCCATAAAATTCTCGTCTTGCCACAATGAAGGAGGATATGATCAATGGACTCTAACTCCTCTTTGCACAAAGCACACCTGTTAGCCAACTTCCATCCTCTTCTTCGAAACTAAACCAACGTCAAAACCTTTCCCCAGCAAGCCTCCCAAGTAAAGAAACTCAACTTCACAGGGATCCACAAGTTTCAAATTGTCTTTAAATGGAAAGGGGTGGTATAATCTGTCTCTAACAAAGAGTAAAACCCTCTTACAGAGAAGACCCTTTTATTATGTGCCAAGGGCTCACTTTTCAGCAATCTATGCTGGTGCAAAATCAAATTCCTTGGAAGATAATCTTGACACCAAAAGATAAAAAATGACCCTATATGAGGAACACATTTTTCGAGAGTGAAAGAGCTCAACAAGCGGGACAGATAATTGACTACCATTCATTGAACCTAAGTTGACCAAGGTCTTATTACTGAAAAGCTTAAGAAATATAAGACTCATAAATTCAGTTTAATTATAATTTATTAAAACCATTCCAATGCCCTTCAATAGCTTAAATGGCAGTCTTGATGATCTTTCAACTTCCACAGTGATCGTTGCACCAACTATGTGGTGGTGGTGCTTGTGGTATTTGATTAGATTTTACTAAATTATCCTTCAAAATCCTTATTTCCTAATGGAAAAAGTATAAACTAACTAATAGAATCTAGATTTGATATATTATTATAATGGCCAATAGTTGTTTATTAATAGGCAAGGCTTTTTATTGATGCGGAGATCTATTCCCAAAAGACAGCAGCAATATGAATCCCTTCAAAGCCTTCCCATGTCATCTATTCAAAAAAAAAATTTTTTTTTTAACTTTTTATTTATTTATTTTAAAAGCAAATATCAAGTGTATTAACAGCGCCTAACATCATCTATTCAATAGTTAGTAAGGAATAAGATAAGACCTCCCGTTCTTCCTCGCCATCATCATCCAGCACATCTTCATCTCCAGTATCAACAGGAGTAGATAACGCAGATGCTTTAGTTGAACGCCCACGCCGCTCCTTCCGCTCCTTTATTTCCAATAGTTTTGACTCTGCAGCTCTTTGACGTTTGAACCGAGCAATCTGCACGGGCACAATAACATTAAGATCTGTGGCGTAACTCCAAGCTTCCATTACACATGCTTCACTACTACATAAATTGCATCATTTTTTCTTGGGTACAGTGCAATCATACATACTACATGGCATAAAGGAGAATAAAATCAAGACACCCAAAATTCTCCTTGATAATAAACTTGGAAACACCTTTTTTGCCCTTCGATCTGCGAAAGAATTTGGACCCCCCTGCGTGGATGTTTCTAACTCCTCTTCTGGTACAAGCTCCATTGCCTCACAAAATGAAATGAATTCCTGAAACATTTAGCCATGCCACTAATTTTATGTCAATATAAAAAATGAAATCTTGAGACAACAGTTCTAAAAAGATTATCACAGGCAGACAATGTAACATATAGGGCAAAGAATACATTCTAAGGCTGTAATGCTATGTATACAAGCATACTTTGAACTATGAGTAGGACAGGGATTGGTGTTCACCTTTAATTTTGCTTGGGAAACCTTAAGAATCTGTATCCTATCATCCTGTGCAATTTTCTCAGTCAACTCGGCAAGATAAAAAGGTACCTGTAGCAAAGCATCATGAGAAGCTGCTGCTGCTACAAACATAGATAAAATATTCTCAGGAAAACCAAACTGACTTAAAAGTTGAAGCTACCACATTTTTATATGATTGCATTTAAGTTCAATTATTGTTTAACCCATCGATTCTGTGGTAAAAGATTGTCCTGAAATTTTCAAAACTTTCAAGGTCATCCATAAAAAACTATTTTGTCTGCCCCTAAAATTAAGACATAAAAGAATAAAAGCTATAATAGTTATTGAGTACCAATAACATATGTTACATACCATCAAAAGTGAAAGTACAAATAAAATCCATAATCTGTGAACATAACAATGTATGTTGCATGCCAACGAGGCTATAAGGTGCCAAATACCCCAATTACCCAAACCAAGACACGGGTACACATTTGTCTGTTGACTTACTGTGCTGGATATATACATATGTTTTTTCAAATGTTTTCTTACATAAGTGAAAAAAGTAGTAAACACAGCAACTTTTTTTTTTTGATAGATAAATGCAGTGACAACTTTAGAAATGAGTTTGATAACTAGAAGGCATAATTCACTTGTTCTTTGGCACATTTTAGTATGATGGATAATTCACTTCATTCGTAACTAAAAAGCATGAAGAGTGGACTCTCTAGTAAGTGCCTAAAGTTCAGAGTTGTTCATGTAAAAAATATCCGACATGCTACTCGTTTATAGGAATGAGGTCCTAAATTCACAGACATAAACTCATCATGTGCTTATTCAATAGGAATGATGATCAAAGTTATTGAAAACTCATGCTCATCTGGCTCATTTGAAGTGCCCCCAAAATGTGAAAACTATCCCATTTATGATCATATCCCTTGCAATTATACAACTATTTGCTCTTTTACCACACATTTTTTTATAAACAATGACAACGATATATTTAAAAGCACCAAAAGAAGGGCGTACAAAACACATGAGACGTATACGAGAGTGCCACAGTGCAAAAAACAAGACAAGCAGAACCCAAAAAATTCCCTCCCCTAGTTACAACCTAACAAATCTACGTAATCTACCAAGGACATGGGCACATCCTTCAAACCCCCTTTGACCCACTCCGACAAATTACCTTAAAAAAGGGATTTAAGCTCCTGATAAGTAAGCTCTACATTATCAAAAACCCTCCTATTTCCATCGTTCCAAATGGTTTGCAACAAGCATAAAGGAGCAGCTTTCCATATTTTCTTTCGTTTCTTCTTAACAAAACAACCATGCCAACTTAAAAGAGTTGATTTCACCGAAGAACTTAGCACCCAAGCAATACCAGACAAGAAGAAAACTAACTTCCATGGGATTCTTGCCTTGGAACAGTGAAAGATGATGTGCTCAACAGATTCTTACTCGCGTTTGCACATAAAACACCTTTTATCACACATCCTGAGATATATATTTTTAAGGTAAAATCATCAATACAAAGCACGTCATGAAATCAATCCACTTGTCAATATGGTTCCAAAAATTCTAAACTAGATTTTACTAACCTAAAACACTATCAGTAAGTAAGGCTACGTTTGGGCATCCCCTAAATGACAATGTCCCCACTCGTTTCTAGGCAATATTTCAACATAAAACAGAAAAAAGTTTGCAAACCCTCCTTTCCTTTTCTTTTCCCACTATTTTCTCAGCAACAAATAAGAACATGAAAGGGGGGAAGAGAACGAAAACCCAATCGTCTTTTTCCTGTTATTTTCTTCCGTTTTCCTACATTCTCACCAACCAAACAACCCAATACAATAAAGGAAAAAAAAAAACAGATGAAAATTCCACTAACCCATGAATCAAAACATAAAATTCAACCACAGATCGCCATACCAGAAGATATTTGAGATTACTTGTGCTGATATCATCCTTAGTCTCGTTCGAGGAGAACAACCCCAGCTTGCTTACCATCTCCTCGCACTTCTCCAGCGCCTCACAGCCCTTCCTCACAGCGTCCTAAAGTCCAATCAGAACATAAGTAAATTGGAAGAAAAAAGGACCGCATGACCAAATTTGTTGACGAGCGTACCTGATCGGCGCCTGATTCAGATGCCGCTAGATGAATCTTCCGAGCTTGTTCGAATAGGGCTAGGAGTGACATCTCCTCCATTTTGTATTCACCCATCGGTGAAGTTATCAGAATCAAAACCCCCAGAGTTGTACGGACTCCCAAATCTGGAAAATTTTAGGGTTTGGAGATTTGGGGAAGAAATATGAGGGAAGGTGAGCAGCGGGCGCAGGTTAGAGCGGCCCCTATTGAAAAATGAAAGATAGAGCCGAGGCCAGATGGGTTAAATGTAGAATTTTTGTATACTGCGGACGACTCCTAGAACGTTTGATTGTTTGACCATCTGAGTTTTGTTTTGACCCAGAACGTCGGTTGATTTAGCCACGTGGCAAAACAACTTATCACGGACCAACTTTAATAATCTGAAAAATAACTTCAATCCGGAAATTTATTTTAAAAGAATCTTATTTAGTTAGATTTATAAATTAAGAAAATATGAAGTTTATGGATAATTATTCATATTGATGAAATGATATGTTATTTTTCTTTGTGCATTCTTTAATTCTTATTTATTTTCTTATGCTTTCTCCTTTTATTTTTTTAATTATACCCCAAGTTTTCTAATACTTTGAACATCATTCATTTTTTTTTAAGACTTCTATGTCAAATATTTTGACAACATATGTCATAATACAGTTTTCATAACCTATTTATATATAATATTTTTTTCCCATAAAGCTATGAAAACAAACATGTAAATATCATTTACATATTTTTATAATAAAAAATAAATAAATATTTTGCATATTATAAGGTATACAAATAATTCTTAATTCTATTGTATAACCAAAGATTCGTGTATATATATATATTTTTTAACAATCATATAGCTAAAAGCTACATAAAAAATATTTCATAACGTGAAGTTATGTAAATATTTTATTTTATTATAATATTTTTTTTTCATAAATAGAAGGGATGACAGAATTGTTCTATTTTATTTTTATTATTAGTTAATGTTATGAATTTTTAGTATAATTTTTATTATTAGTTTAGTATGTTTTTATATAATTCTAATCAAATAATATATGCGAAATCATATAAAAATGATAAATTCTCTTAAGGTGTGACTATAAAAAATCAATAAGAAGATAACAAGGGTGCTTTAGGATTAATATCTAAAGTAATGATAGAGGATTCATAACATATTTTAGGCAATGTCATGTAATATATTTAATTAAATTATGTCCTTATATGACCTAAATTTGAGATTTATAACTATTATAATATTATAAATAATGACAATTTTTGTTATAAATAAGATAATAAAGAACTACTTGGTTTAAAAATATCTCTATCTCAGTGTTTTTTGTGCACTATGTATCTTGATAATTGTACATGACTAAATATAGTATTCTTTATCATCCTGCTTGCAAAATATAGTCATACACAACTCGAAAACAATGAAATAAAGCCAAACATGTACTATAATATCTTATTAAAGTGCAACCAACATAAGTTTATTTTATTTTAAAGGACTAGAATCAAGATTATTTGGATATGTTGATGTCAAGTATCTTTTGAACCCCTAGAGAGGTTAATCCCAAATGATGCATGTATTTACCTATAATCAAACAACGATATCATGGAGATCGGTTAAGTAAATAATGGTGGTTGCTTCCTTAAATCATTTTGAGACACTCTTAATCCATGAAGTAGGTCGTGAATATGGATAGCCCTTCATCAAAGACAATGTTATCAAGTTATATGAAGATAATGTTGTTTATATTATATAAATTAAAAGATAATTTATAAAATATAATAAAACTAAATATATCTTCCTCGAATTCTTCTATACTCACAAGTTACAGGGAAATGATGAAAATAATGTTCAGTAGATTTGATAGTGTGATAATCTAGTAGATCGATTCATAAAAACATTGTCATCAACTACAATGAAAAAAAATTAAGATACAATATTAAAATGTGAAAATTGAGATATTTATTAGTTGAAAACAATAAAGAAAGTATATTCATGTTTATATGAAACGGATAATATTTAAATAAATATATCACTTTTTTTTCTTTCATCTAAAATTTGTCTTATTGGGTTTTACTAACAAGGTTTTACAAGGTAATTATAACAATCAAATCATTTAAAGGATATTGTACTTTTTTTTCATCTACTAAGCTATTTTTCATTGAATTTTTCTTAGCGAATTTTTAATAAGATATATTCTTATGATAATCCAATGAGAAATTTTTATGATCATTCACTAAATTCGAGAATGATAATTTATATTGATGTAAATCTTTTCCCAATTCTATAAAAGGAGAAGATATGTTAATAGATTGTATTCTATTTTTCTCCTAACATTTTCATTTATTCTCTTTTTTTTTTTTTTTTCAATTTCTTTATTTTACAACAAATTTATATTTTTAAAATTTTAATCTATTTAGAGGAGGATTGTGACGAAGATACTTCAAATATGTCCTAGCTTTTAAAAATTTTGTTTTATTGAAGATAATGTTTTTAAAAATTAAAAACATGTTGGAAAACTTATTTTTTTCAATGTTATTTTTTGTCTTTTGAGGTTTTGTTAAAAATTAACCTTTTTTTTTTTAATCATGATGCCCTCTATTGGTTATATATATATATATATATATATATTAGTTAGCTCATCCTATAAAAAAAAATGAATAAGGAATAATAATATACATGGATAGAATATTTTCATAAGACAAATGTCTTATTTTTAGATTAAAAAAAAATTATAACACATATCATTAAATATAATGATGGAGTAAATCAACAATGCAATCAAGTGAATAAACATTTGGCATAATCATGTGACGGTGACATGAGCCATCTATGCATGGTCGAGGGCTTCAAGATGTGAAAAGATTGATTGGAATGGGGGTATGCAACTAGGGATGTAAAAGATTCATAATGATCTGAAATGAGTTTTGAACATTGTGAAAATATGAAAATTTTGGTATATTAATCATCAAATTAATATTTTTTATTTACAAATATTATGATATATATTACAAAGTTACGTTTAAAATGACTTTTAAATTGGATTGAGATTTAAAAGTTGTTTTAAGTTTATTTAAGAGGTACTTAAGTTTAGTATAAATTTTAGCTAAGAGAACTTAAACTTAACTTTATTCGATCTATTTACATATCTAGCTGCAATACTTACTAAATGAAAAATTTATACGCCTAACATGTCATTCCGACGGATAATATCTTAACATGGGCCGATCATGGATGCCCCAAAAGTTTTAACATGTGAAAGAAATTATTGAAACAAAGAAAACACAATGATTGTTTTAAGAGGTAAAATTTAAGATCCAAGAGGTATGTTAAAGAGTCATTAAAATCAAATATGGGTTAGAATTAGGGTTGATTTCAAATAATTGAGACATGGATTTGGAATGAAAGCGTGACTTGTAAGGTACTTAAAAAAGGGGTCCATTCCAACGTGAATGGTAACAAAACTTTTTCTTTTGGGTATTGAACACATGATGCCTATTGACATGCCTTTTTGAACCCTAGACGTGGAACAAAAACAATTGCTCATAGCTGGGTTTGTACTTAGGGTTGGCCCATGCCCATGCCCATGACTATATTTTTCCACTACACTTCGGAGTTTGGCACACCCAACATTTCCTTTTTACAAACTTGGATTCTCTATCATAAAATTTTTACGTTATACTTTAGTTTTCCCTATAATATGTGGTCATGTATGATTGTTTTTATTAAATATTCAATTAAATCTTTTACATATTATCATATCAATTGATTCTTCATTATTGGTGATTGGAGAGTGATTTTTTCATCAAGCATGATATTGAAATTGAACCACCACAAGTTGGTACCTTCATGTGGCACTAGAATTTCCTTCATCTTCATAATGGTAAGAAAGCAGAATTCACTATTTTCCGTACAAAGTCTACTCAGAGATTGCCCACAAACCTCTAATCATTAATTCAAATCACACGGCTGAGAACATGGGTTGTCACCCCAATCCTCACAGTTGACTGTGACACACTGGTTCTTTTCCATGCTTTTCTGCTCTTTTTCCTCCATACTTTCACCAATATTCCAAAAAGAAAGGAAAAGAAAAAAAAGGAAAGAAAAAAAAAAAGAAGAGGAAAGGGTTTGGCTATTATCAAATGAATCCAGCATAGGCAGAAAGAAACCCAGATTCCAAGGGCGGATCATAGCCAAAAACAATTAAAAACGGCATGTGGGTGGTGAGTGGTGATTGGAGATTAGATCATTAGACTACCTTTTTTTTATCATATACATGTTGGAAATTGGTGATATTCTATAGTTATGTTGTACAGCTTTTGTTCAACAAGGTTCCTGCTTTACAGGTCTCAGCCAAGGTAGCAAGTTGTGGAGAGGCCAGGCTCTCTCTGGACCCATGAGGAACTGGTTCCTTAGGTGGGCCCATGATGATGATGATGATGATCATGCATTGACAGTGATGTTCTCCAATACTTATTTCCATCATTTCCCCAAGGAAATTCTCCTCACAGGTATATCTGTTTCAATGTTTGTATGATAGGGGTTTTTCTCCGGTGAAAAGGGTCAATTTTCTGGCTCGTGGGTTGTTGGTAAACTTTCGGTTTTTGGAGAAATGATTGGTTTTCTGGTGGTTTTTGGAGGCAATTGAAGAGTGGGTTTGTTGGGGTTTTAGGGCATTAAGTGAATTTGGATTTTTGGTGAATATATGTTTGAATATCCGGGGATTGAAGGTGATTTAGTGCTGCGAATGACAATGATACTGTGGTCCAATGGGAATTTATTGAGTTTCTCAAGTGGCCTCACACTGGATTTTTTTCTTCTTCAGCTTGTGAACCATATTGGATTTTTTATTTTTTATTTTTTATTTTTTATTTTTGCTTTTTGTTTGCTTATTCAGCTTGTGGTTGATATTAGGCTACCAAACCCTAGAAAATGACCGAATTATTAGAGGTGGGTGAGAGGTGTAATCAATACTGCAGAGAATCATTTTCAAATGGTTCTCCAATTATAGAAAAAATGTTGTGGAAAAGCACTTTTATCATAGATGAAAAGTACTTGCATCTTGTAACTTTTTGCTGTTTTCTTTCTTTTTAATAAGTATTTTTTTGTACAGGAAAAGCCACTCTGGAACAATACAATATCCTCTATGTTTGATAGAGACATGTTCCTTCTCTTTTTTATTTCAACCCCCCCCTTTTTTTTTCTCATATTTTGTTATTAGTAATGGTGACAAACCATCAGGAATCTAGAGCTATTGCTTCCCGGCAGTTATGATCAGAGGTGAGAAGGAAAGGAGGGAAAAGAGGACTTAGTGGGTTGAAATGGGTCATGGTTTTCACTGAAATCCAGGAATAAATTTCCAGGATTTCTCTTCCATTCTGTTAAAGTACAAGCCTTTTCAACCGATTCTGCAGTTTCACACGTGTAAATTACTCATGATTTTGGCATTCTCTGGGCATTTATCTTGGATGATTTCCATAAGCCACAGATAAAACAAATTTTCTGCAGTTTTGTGTGTGGCTGTTACCTTGGAATTTGTACTGGAACACTGTTTCTTCTGGGTTGCAATCCCTTTCCATAGGGCTGTGCCCTCTGGTTTTGAGTTGAGGAAGACTTAACCTGTGGTTTCTGTAAGTTGTTGGGTTGTTTTGGGTTTGAGTCGAAGTTGATTGTATTGTGCTTTTTGCATACATTTAATTGTATTGTGTTTTCTTGTTTTTCTTTCTTTCTTTTTTATTTTTATTTCTGTGATTTATGTGGGTGTTCTTTTTCCAGTTTGATTTGTCTGAACTGTTTTTAGGCTTTGTGAAAGAGAAATTGGGGATTTTATAATTTTGAGTGGATTCTAACTTTTAATTTCCTCTTTGACTTGACATTTTCAGAAGGAGAGGAAGCAAATTCTTGAGCAATGGATGAAAAGGAGGTCTCGAGCTCACACTTGATCTCTGAAGGCAAAAGTAATAATGTTTATCCGATCTATTTTGGTATTTCTTGTGCATTCTCTGCCCTCAGGCTGATTTCAGGGCCTGACGAGGATGATGAAAAATGGTCCAAGATACGGGATAGAATGCTTCAAGGAACCGCTCAACTCTTGGGATTGCTGGTATGGAATGTTCAAAGAGAAGGAAACAATGTGGGGAAGTCTGAGCTTCTCCATATGCTTCAGGTTGCTGAGAAAGAAGTTGAAGAGTTGAAGAAACTGAGACGTGAAGATGCAAAAGCCAATGAGAAAGTTGTGAGCATCTATGCTGCACAAGAACAGACCTGGTTCAGCGAAAGGAAGAGGCTTCGGCAGCAAATTGGAGCTCTTTTTAATGAATTCAGGGTTCTTCAGACAAAGAAGGATGGAGCTCTCTCGGAATTGAATGAAAAAATAAAGGAGTTAGAGCTTTTGATACAGTCTAAGGATAAGGTATTGGAGGAAGAAGAGCGAAAGAAGAAAGAGTTAGAAGAACAGCTAAAGAAGGCTGAAGATGCAGCAGAGGAATTGAGAGTAGCTGCAAAACATGCAGCTCAAGAGCATTCTTCTGAGCTTTGGAAGCACAAAACTACCTTTCTTGAGCTTGTTTCAAACCAGAGGCAGCTTGAAGCAGAGATGGGTCGAGCCCTGAGGCAAGTAGAAGCAGGAAAACAAGAGCTTGATTCAGTCTTGGAGCAAAAGGAGGAATCGGTCTTGATGGTCCAAAAGCTATCCATGGAGATTGTAAAGATGCGAAAAGACTCTGAACAGAAAGACAAAATTTTGTCTGCTATGCTGAGGAAATCCAAATTGGATACATCAGAAAAGCAGATGCTTTTAAAAGAGGTTAAATTATCGAAGGCAAAGAGAAAGCAAGCTGAGCTAGAGACAGAAAGGTGGCGGGCAGCTTCTGAGTCTAGACATGAGAGGCATTCATTGAAAAGCTTTTTGTCTAACCAAATTTATGGTGCAAAAGGGGCGAATCCTAATGCAACCGCATCATCACAGATTGGAAGGACCAGATCACAGCCAGCTGATCTTCTTCTTGAGTATGTGCAACCTGAGCTTAGAGACGAGTCAGAAAACCTCTCTCTCCTTTCTGAACAATACCCTTCAGAAGAAAATGAAGAACTAGGTAAGATCAAATTCAGTTATTTCCCCTTCATTTAGAATTTATGTTTTCTTCTATTTAACCAGCATCAAATATAGTCAGCTATGATCATCTTCTTGGTTTGGTTCCCTTTTTATTAAGTCCAGTCCCAATGCTTAAAATTATAACTGTGAGCTTGTTCTAATTTCTCTCTTCCTTTATTTTCTTTTTATCACCATGAAGTGATAGCAACTGATGTTAAGCAGTTGGAAGGTTGGGTGCGCTCAGAAGCAGAAAAGTATGCAACTCTAATTGAGCAGAGGCATCACCTGGAAATAGATGCTTTTGCAGAACAAATGAGACTCAAAGATGAGAAGTTAGAAGCTTTTCGGTGGCGGTTGATGAGCATGGAGCTAGAATCAAAGAGGCTGCAGTCACATGTTGAGGGGCTGAACCAGGATATGTCACAGCTCCGACAAAAGAATGTGAAACTTGAAGCCTTGTTAATGAGCCGGGAAGCAGAATTAACTTCCTTGAAAGAGCAGTTGACATTGCATTTAAACCCCTTAATTTTCCCAAAGACCAACTTCAATTCATCTCCACCTGATCCAGCTTTAGCCCATGATACCATTTGGTCCAAAGTTAAGATCATAAAGGGAAAATTGGGGGAGGAAGAGCAAGAAATAAAGACGAGTACAGTGGAAATTTCTGAAGAGGTGGAGCATGAGAAAGAAGAGGATAGTCCATTTGTAAAACAGTCTAGAGAAACAATTTTGACAGTCCAATCCCCAGAAAAAGAGTTTGAAGAAGAAAAGGTTGTGCCCCTCTGCCCAAGTTCCATTCAACATCAACATGCGAGCAGCCCAGAGAAGGTTGATATTGTTGAAAAGTTAGCACCAGTGGGTCAGTCCTTGAGTAAGAAAAATAATACTCCATGGAAGATGGATCTTCATGCTCTTGGAGTCTCTTACAAGATCAAGAGGCTGAAACAGCAGCTTGTCATGCTTGAGAGGTTGACTGGAAAGCAAGAAAGTGGTGAAGATAGGGAAAGTGATGAGAAAGGGCAGTTGGGAATAAAGGGTTTTCTTTTGTTAATGTTTTTACTGAATAAACAAGTTAGCAGGTACCAGTCCCTCCAAGAGAAGATAGACGATCTTTGCAAACGAATGGTATGCTCCTTAAAATTCTAGCAGAAATTTATAGTATTCTTTACATTTTATGAACTTTTGACCTGTTTTAAAGTTTCAATTCTTTATTTTCCTGTACAAACTCAGAACAGATCAATGGAACTTCATATGATATAAAAGAGACGGGACTGGTTTTTTTATTTCAACTAGGTTTGAAAGTGATGGTATTAAAAGTTAACATTTCTCCTAATTTGACTATCTGACAAGACTTGTTAGTCCATCTTTTGGAGATTGAAAAATTAGAGATGTAGTGATTTGATTATTGTTTCTATATCTATTTTCAGCATGAGAGTGATGTAGATACAGGCCGAGGAGATTCCAGTAGTTCAAGAGCAAGGGAGGAAACTAAAGCACTTGAACACTTTCTTGAGGACACATTTCAGCTGCAGAGATACATGGTTTCAACAGGGCAGAAATTGATGGAAATGCAATCCAAGATTGCTTCTGGATTCCTTGGAGTTGCTGAAGATCTGGATGGGTCTGCCAATTTTGACATGAAGCGGTTTGCTGATAATATTAGAACTCTCTTTAGGGAAGTTCAAAGAGGTCTTGAAGTTCGAATCGCTCGAATTATTGGAGACCTTGAGGGAACCCTGGCATGTGAGGGGATCATTCATTTAAGGAGGTAGAAATGTGAACTATAAGATCAAGATGAAGGCTCAATAAGGTCTGAAAGTCGTAGTGTGATTTTCTACTGTTCTTTTTTCTTTTTCCTTTTTTGTCCTAAATTCATAGTTGAAGGTGTATAGGGAATTACACATTTGTTTTTAATGCAATAGAAATGCCTTTTGCCCTTGCTTCATGTTCAATTCTACTTTCTTTGAAGCAAATCATCCATTAACTAGCAAAACAGTTGGAAAAGAAAATGACTAATGTCAATGCCATGCAAGTGTTTTGGTGAGTGCTGCCATCTGATCACTACCTTAGTGAGAACATGATTTTTCTTGGAGGCTTAGAGCCCTTTCTTAAGCATTTCCTTTTCTTTCTATTTTCTTCAAGCATTGGGTGAAGCCCCCTGGTGTCTTTCATGTTTTGCTTTATACTTGACTGCCGATAATCTCTTCTGAATGTTTTTGATGGATTTTCTGTATTCAAACTATGTTGTCTGAATGGTTACAGATATTTCTAAGATTCAGGATTCTATTTTCTTGTTCCAATTTTCTCTGCAACTAAATGGTTTGCTGCATTCTTGACAAAGAAGAGGCATGGAGTATTAAATCAATTCTGTCTAACTATGGTGGTTCATGGGTTTTTCTATATTCTCATGAAGCAATAGTTCTTTTGGTTTGGGTTCCAGGGGTGTCACACAAACATTTAATTGAGGGTATAACATTCACTGATTGATGCTGGCAGTAGGAAACCTGATTCTTAGAATCAGGTGATACAAATAATTTTCTATTTGACAACACAGAGGGCAATAGCAGAAGCAACTGAGGAGTGGTTCCAGTTCTTTCCTCAATGAATTCAATTTTGTATCATTTTATGGTCAAACTTTCCGTGTTCTTTTGCAGGAATCAAATATCCTGATGCAGAAAAGCATATATCTTTCAATGACCTGTGCTTGCCAAATGTTGATGGCCTCTTCCAGCCAAGATGTGTCTGCTGAATTCATGAAAAGGTAAATGACTTTATAATTCAACACGTATTATTCCATGATTCTTGCAATGGATTCATTATACTCAAATTTGAACTAGGTCTTTATAGCCAAGTTGTTGGTCTCATTTTTGCTTGATTCTCCATGTGTTTGATTCTGGTCTTAAACTGCTTGAATTTCTTCGCACTTTTAGTAGCAACCGAATTTGGTCGTGTCAGTTTCTCATCTACCATACTTTAAGAGCTACTGAAGTAGCATTTGATATTGTTTTTGTTATTGATTGAACTGCTTTGAAGTGACTATTAATAGGCTCTGGTGCTGAGATTTTTTTAGCTAGTCTACACATTGGGTTACATGATACAGGACTATTGAGTGCTGATTGCCCCCTCTTTTCAAAACTTAGTGTTCCTTTTGCTTTTTCTTAACAAATGTGAAGGAAAAGCAGAGGAGGGAGCAACTAGAATCATTTTCGATTCACCCATGTGACTGGCCTAAATTTCATCAGCCATTAAGTGGCTATCACTCCGTTGGAACAAGCTTCTGGTTCTAAATTCATGTTACTGTCAAGCTTCTAATGGTACAACTAGATGCTATAATAAAAGCATACATGTCGTCACCATCACTATGACCCCCTATTAGCACTGCCACGATGGCCAGAGCCATGATCTCCTCCATGTCTTCAACCCCAACACTGATCTTTGCCATTTCCACCACCAGTATGCTTGTTTCTTAGTGTAGAAAAGACTTTCCATCTGCTTAGTTCTGAACCCAGGGTCATGTTGGTTATGGAATCAAGAGTCAAATCTTCCTCACCGGTTCATTTCAAAGTCGAAGAGCGTGCTTGAGCTCTCTCGCTTTTTTTTCTCCTTTGTTAACAATTCAACAGTTTACATTGATGACTTTCTATTTCCTGACGAAGTCAAACATCAAACCAATTAAATGGCCCGACTTTGAAGTGTCACAGCTGGTTGATGATGAGGATGGAGCAAACAGAAAGGGACCCCAAAGCGCATTGAATCCTCCAATCCACGAGCTCCTCCTAACAGGGACCCCATGACACATGACAGCATGAGTGGTATTCGCTGTTTTTGTAGCAGAAAAACATGCATGGGGAGGTAAGTTTCTGTTGGCCCACTTGTGATTAGTTCTGAAATTAATGGTTTCGAATAGGAGCAGGATGGGATGTGACCCGGGGCAAGGCCGGAAGAACATGGGTTTGTTAGGGAGAATGGCTGGGGATGAGGTCTCATGTCTCAGTCGGTTTGAATGGGGACCATCTGCTTCTGTTCCCTCTTTCTTCAACATAATTTCAATTGGATTTTGGGGTGGTTGTGTTGGGCTTTTAGCCATTTATTGTGGCCTGTGGGTGGTGATCTCTTCTCATCCACTCCGCTTTTCTCTTTTCTAGGTGGTAATGCCCAATGGGGTCTCTCTTTAATTAAAAGGTTTGGGACAAAAATGTGCCAAAGAGTTCATGCAAATTTTACTTTTTTTCTTTATATAAGGGGGAATTCATTTGTTATTTATCCTAACTGCCAGTGAAGCAAATTTCAGATGACATGGATTTGTCCTTTTACCCTAAATCCCTAATCTCCAATGAGCTCAACTCGGGACCTCAAGGTCAATGCTAGGCATGATGTCTCCTACTTTCAAGCTATACTGCTATTATTTAAGGCATTGTTTGGATTCATTTCGAGAAGTCAAAAGCTCTCTATTTAGCGAGAGCTCGTGTACTGTTTGGTTAGAAAGAGCTTATGATTTAAAAGATCATTTAATTTGAAAACTAGTTGTAATAAATCATTTATAATATCAATTTTGTATTATTTATTTTGAAAGTTTAAAACTTAAGTGTTGTTTGTTTTTTTAATTTTTTGTTTACTTTCAGGTTTGGATCCTTTGTTTATTTACCTTTTGTTAATTTAGTACTTATTTTTATTTTTTTTATTAAATAGAAAAAGTTAAAATATTTGATTTTTTTTAAATTATAAAATAACATTATGATTTTCTTTTACTTGTTAGTACTTAATAAAAATAAAATATTTAATAAATCAGTAATTTGACACTTAACATTGTCGCAAAAAACAATGTTTGGTGTTTGATAAAAAAAATAAGAAAGCATAGCAAATTAAACCTAAATATTAATTTGACTGAAATGGGATTCAGAAGCTTTCTATGCCCACTCTGTAAATGTTATTTAGATAAAGACATAAATGAGAATTTGGATTTTATAAAACATTAGATTTAGAAAGTGAATATTTTTTTTTTTTTTTTTTTAAATTTAGTCATTATGATTGCAATGGAATCATGGGATCATCTCATATGCGCAGTGGACATTGACCAAGATGCCCTTGACCAAACCCAGTAAATACATGACCGTTGATGGTCCCTATCAAGACGATTGACCCACTACCTCCATGGTAGGACCAGGAGGGTATTTGGGTATTTTCATTCCAATGTTCATGCATGAATTTCAAACGTACAAAACCCACCCTCTTCATGTGAAAACAGAGAAGAAGAAGCGCAAGGAGCCTCTCCACAGTCCACTCCTCCCATCATTAATTTCTATAAATAATCGAAACCCAGTTCACAGAATGAAAGATCAGGAAATGGGTTCGGATCAATTTCTCCCAATTTCATCTCCCAAGCTCCCAATTTACTCGCTACCAGTGAAGAAGGAGGAGCCTCCGGGGATGTTGACGCCGCCGCTGCAGGCTGCTGTTTCGGTGCCATTCGAGTGGGAGGAGGCGCCGGGGAAGCCCAGGGCCTGGAATAGAGGAGAGAAAGCTAGGAGTGCCCGGTGTCTGGACCTGCCGCCGAGGATGTCGGCAAGGGTGAAAATTAGCGATGTTTGCTCTCCGACCACTGTGTTGGAGGGGCCATACGTGGGGAGATCAGTTTCCTTTGGAAATGGAGGAGGAAAGAGCGATGGAGCGAAGGAGAGATCCAGGTTCGGGTCTTCGAGGTGGATGAGCTTGAAGGAGAATGGAGAGGTTGGTGGTGTTAGAGGTGGGGATGTAGAAGAACCTGGTGGCAGTGTCGCGGCCGGCGGTGGTGGTGAGAAGGAGACGAAGGTAAAGATTACAAGGATGACTAGAAAAGGCAGTTTCCTGGGCATGTCTTCAACCAGGTCTCATCTCTGGGTAAGTACCCAAACACACAGTTCTCCACTCTGTTTTTTCTAGGCCTAGAAAATGTTTGTTTCTCTTCATTTTCTTAGGGGTTTGCTTCCTTTAAAATTCGAGAACGTTATGATCACCAAAACCATCAATTTTTTTCATTTCGTTTTCTTAGGAACAATGTTCCTGCTCTTCTGGTGAATTCACTTTCTGATCATTCATGTCAAGTTCCCTTTTCGAATTCACTCTGTTATCCACCCTAACATGAATCTTCTTCTGAATTTTCTGCAGTCGAGCGTCTGTGAAAGCTTCAAACAAGTAGTTCCGTGGAGACCAAAGCCAGAAAAAATGAGGAAGATGAAATCCATTCAATCTGCAATACTATAATAACACCATATTTCGTGCAAGAAAGATGTTTGATTTTACCCAAAAAAATGTTTCAACTAGTGTATAAAAATAAATTATTTACTTTATATCTGGTTTTTATTTCTTATTTTTCACTTTTTTTTTTCTTCTAATACATATTAAGCCTTTGATTCAAACAACACCAAACCCGGAAAATAGAGCAAAAGAGATCCAATTCCTTTCATTGAAACAAACTCCACAATTATATGAATGCATTCTGTGGCAAGCATTCACGCTTAAGGAGAAAACAATGATAACATTATTCATATGAAATCTGAGTAAATGGAGCCTGCAGAGCTCTTTTCCTCTTGTAATTGGCCTTGAAACATGCCTGCCTCAGCTTCTTAGCTTTCTCTGTTAGTTCCATCTCCGGCTGCTTCTCCAACATCCTTCTATGCTCCTCCAGCATCTCTATCTCCTCTGTCAACCCCAGTTCCTGAACCCCATCAACAACAATCAGGATTTGTTGATTATTAATAGTTGAGATTATAAGGGATAAGGATAATAAACCCGGGTTTTGTTAAGTACCTTGGCATTGGTAATCAGAGCTTTCAAGCTTTTGATCTTCCTATGAGGCCACCTAGTGATATTGAGCTCTCGGCATCTCTTTTTTAATACTGTCAATCCCACCTTCAGCTCCTTGGCAGCTCTGGTTATGGGCACGTTGAAATACTGCTTTATATCGTCCATCTCCAATGCAGCCGTCTTCGACCTTGAGCTTTGTTGTGTGCCCTCTTCATGCTTCCAAGAACCCGAAAAACCGCCATGAATTACACTCTGCAGGTCGCTGAATCCACCTCCAATCTTCAGACGATCCTCAGAGTCATTTCCGGAGGGGAGTTGTGTCAAGTGTTCTTCACTACCAACTTCAAGATAATGATCAAAATCATCTGGGTGATCATGGATTGAGACACCATTGCAAGAAGGAAGATTCTGGTCCAGAAAAAGAAAATGATCCTCCAACTCTCTCAAGTCTACGAAGTTGGGAAGATTGTAGTTTGTTTGGTATGAAAACAAGCTTGGGTCATACTCAAAAACTCTGTCCATGGGATACACCAAGCCATTTTGTTGTGGAAATTCAAAAGCCCTGCAAAAGATTTGTAGTACACGAGTACATAAAACTCTGCATTTTGTCGTAGAAGCCATTCAACATGATGAGAAAAAGATGATAAGAGAGTGTTAGAGTATTGCTTTTACATTTTTCTTACCTATGGAAGTGTTCTTGAGAGTACACCCAATCAAAATCTTCATGTGGGCACTCCTCCTTTGGGAGAACTTGGGTGGTCTCCATCGAGGGGAGTGAGATGAAAATGGTGAGAAAGAGAATATAAATTGGAAAGGAGATGGATGAATTGGAGTTCGTGCAGAATGGGGAGTTACAAATCCTTTTTTATTTCTCTTTTTTTTTTGGAGGTAATCCACCAAATAAATTTCACATTAATTGTTTTACTATTTCCAATAAAATAAAAAAAATGGGGGCCTGTATAATGCATTTGTGATTAATGTTACTCATTATTTGGGCCTTATCATACATGTATAAGTCATCATCCTTTTGAAATAATAAGATTGTTAATTAAAAAAAAAAAAGGCAAAATGTATGGATGTACATACATGCATGAGAGAATGATGCGTATGGATGTGGAAGACAGGAGGTTACAAAGAGGGAAAGGACGTGGGTTGTGGAGTAAATACATATTAAATTTTCAATTAATTACGTAAAACCTAATCAAATGAAATGAATTTACATCCCATTATCTTAATTATTGTTTTTAGGGTTTTTTGGTTATGCATTAAATTTCAAGGCTTTAGCCGTCTTTGCCTACCATTGCCTCATTCCCTATTTTTCTTAATTATTATTATTATTTATCATTTTCTTTTTTGTGCTTTGATGCAATTTTTTCAAACTTATCCGATAAATTCAAAAGGTTAAATGTTTCAATATCAAAAATGATTTCTTAGTAATTACTCCATACACTTTTTTAATACATAGAATAAGAACACGAACATCGTCAGCGACGCCTGGACCTCTACTAGGCCCAGAAAAATCAATGGACCGTAGAAGGCCCATAAAGAACCAAAAGGTTATATCAACCAAGACCAAGCCCAAGCCAATATAGCTTAGTAGATGTGCAAAATGGGCCAGGCCTACTATTCACGTAATGGCCCACAGGAATAGTGGGCCAGGCTAGGCTCGCTCTTGTTTGGTTTAAAAATAATAAAAAAGAATCTTGGTAAAATGTAAAAAATGCAAAACCTTTTAATACATGTCAAAAGCATTCATCACTTTATTTAATAGAAATTACATTTAGGTGAGATATTCATAATATATCATCAATTTACAAATTTACCCCTTCACCAAACCGTTATACAACTGATCAAAGAGGTATTTTAGACTTTTGAATGATTGAACAAAAATAAAAATAAAAATGTTGTAGAATCTGTTGGGCCATATGGGCCGAGGAATAGGGCTGCTGCTGGGCCTTGCCTAAGGGGAAGCCCATCGAGCCACAATAATAAGCCAAAAATTCCAAATTCCAGTGGGACCCAGCCACCAATCACGGCACTGATGATATGATAGGCCAAAAAAAGGGACAAATTCAAACTCAGATTCCAAAAAAGGAAGAAGATTGCTTTTGAAAAGGCCAAGGGAACGGTGACTGTGGGGTCTATGGTGCCCTCCTAATGTGATCAAAGCCGTTGAACCTGTTTCTGAGGTGGGCCATTGGGATGTTTGTTTGACGGGATTGGGCACGTGTCTCTCGGGGAGGGGGAGGGTCCATTGGGGACGTTGGAGATGATAAGTTGGGGAAGAAAAGATTGGTAGGTGGGTACGTGCCAAATCATGATTGGTTGGGAGTGGAACAGTAGACTTTTGGAGCCCCAATGATGTGCCCCTGCTTTGTCCACGACCAAACCATGAGTTGTCTCTAAGCTCACGTCTTCAACAAGTGGTTACCCACTTCTCTTTTGGAGTGAATGTTCTTCACGCGCCACCTGTCCCACCTTCTCTCTAAAGACCGTTAAAAGAAACTAGGCTTGATCAATCAAATAGAAATTATATAAAAATTAGAGTTTTTTTTTTTATCAAACATTTAATTATATTTTACATCACACTCTATGTGTCTATCATGAGAATCATAGTCTAAGTGATCATCCCGGGGCTTCAAATGACATTGTTGGACCTTAATAAGTCAAAATAATATTCCCATGACTCGAAATCATACTAATTTCTAAATTGAATTTTGATTTTTTCATCTCAAAACTAACTAGCATCCAATAAAAGTAGATAAATTTTTTATGATATTTGGTATTAGATCTAAAGAGTCTATTATAATAGTCATCATTTAAATGAATCAATCATTGAGTTTAAATTGACATTTATAATCATTTTAAAGATATAATTATAGATAGAAATAGATGGTTATTGGACTATCAGATATAAGGAAAATGAGATGACTTGCCACAATAAATAATATATTAGGAAATTATGTTTTACTTTTAATTGTTTTTATATCATAAACATTAATTAAATCAGAAATAATAAATATTTAGAAATAATTTATTTTATATTTTGTGAAACAATTCATATATTGATGTTATAGAAAATGAAAATTTTCATTTTATACTCAATTATATTGGAAAAAGTTTGTAAACCTTATTATTATTGTCTTTCATTAATTGTCTCTCATTTATTAATTCTCTTGTTATACAATTGCTTATTATTAATAGATTAATAAAAATATTATTCCAATTTCATTACTTATCTAGTTGATTAGTTTACTTCCATTTATTTGAATGATGGGCCTCAATTTGGTTTTTATTTTTTATTTTTTTATTATTGGAATATAGTATAAATATTCTTAATTTGCAAAACATTATTAATCATGCCATTATATTTGTTGGAGAAGGATAGGAAAAACCAATTTACATGTATCAATTTTCAATTTTTTTGAACGTTGAAGTGGCGCGTGGAGGAAAGCAGTTTCAAGAGTGTGAAATGCACTCAGTGGTGGAATTGAATATCACGCGCGTGGGCCTGGCTTCTCTCTCCCAAATAATGGTCTCCAACCATTTGAATTGAGGATGCCACTCTCAGACATCTATTTTATTTATTTATTTATAATATTTTTTTCAATTCTATAAAAATCAATCTAATCACACAACAATATGTCAAAAATCTACATATTCATATATTTAAAAATAAAAAAATAAAAAATGAAAGAATATTAATTATTGAAAACTAATTTTATTTTTTGAGAATATTCTCCAATTTTCTCTCCTTCGTCCTTTCCTCCCACATTTTAGTTTTCAAGGTATGCCTCCATTTTTATAATTATTGAATTGAACAAAAATAGAGTTAAAACTATGGAATCATATTAGTTATATACAAAATAATTGAATTAAAAATATGATAAATTATTACCTCTTCTAAGGATAGTTAAGAGTTGTTTAACGATATTTTTAAAAAATACTTTGTATTAATATGAATATTTTTCAAAAAATTACTTATAATATTTTTGGAAGAAATTCTTCATGGATAATTATTTTGAAAAATATTTGTAGTGTGGTCAAATGTCGTCAGATTATCTAATTGAATCAAGTCACTTTTCATTATGAAAAAAAAAAAGGTCCAAATATTAATATGGAAAAATCATATTTTTATCCACCCACTAAGATCCCACAAAGGCTTTATACAAGAAATGGTCAAAGGGAGCCGAGAGAGATAATCAGATGAGGGAGAGAGGTGATGAAATGTTGAATCAAACTTCATTATAAAAAAAAAAAAAAAAGTTCATGAAGTTTGGTGGAATGAGTGACATCCCATTAAGCAGATAGAAATTAAAGTAGTAATAGCAGGAGTACCGTTGAGCCCCACACATCAAAATAGTGATGATAAAGATTGGGGCTTCCAAAATCACAAGTTTTTGGTACCAAAAGTAGCACACTTTCTCTGAAAATGCTCCGGATTCCACTCACATACCAACGTGCCCACCTTGATGTTGTCCCTACTCTCTCCTTTCTTGCCCTCGCATGTCTTCATATCTATCATAATAGTCCCAAGTTTTTGTTGTCTGGATTTGAGGTTTAGTCAAAATTTGATACCAACCCACCTTGGTCTCTGTCAAGGGAGTGGGCTGTGGTCTCATTCTTGGCCTTGGCTCTCCATTTCCCATTTGGGTTTCACATTTGATGACCAAATTCTAATGGGTTTTGCATAAGGTTGGAATTCAGCTGAGGATCAGTAAGGTAGGCTGGTGAGCACTCTCTCTCTATGGCTTCTTTTTTTTGAGGTTTTGTAATGTTTTCTTGAGAAGGGTTTTCGTTTTTCCTTTCTGTTACTTGATTTGGAGTTTAAAATGTGAATTGTTTTTTGACATTTTTGGGAAAAAAACCCATTTTTTTAATGGACTGAAATGGACTCATTGTTCTAAAAAACTTTTGATGGTTTTAAGGATTGAATGGGATTTGCTTTATTTATATGTGGGTTTTGTTTGTTTTTTGTTTGTTTTTTTCTAATGTAATGGGTGTGTTGGTGAAGATTCAGACAAAATGTGATTTCTGCAATTTGCAGAGATATAGAATTCTTTTTTCTGGATTTCGTTTCAGAATAATTAGAAAAAAAAAAGGAAAAAAGTACTTGCTTAGCTTACTCCATTGATTGTTTCCCACTTGTTTTCTTTATCTTTGTTAATATTGAGTTAATACCTGCTTTTGAACATTGAATGGGCTCCTGTGTTTGTTGTAACTTGTGAAACCCTCTCTCTCTTTTCTCTCTCTCTTCTCCATCTCCCTCTTTTATTTCCTGTTCTTTGTCGATTCTTTATAGGGTCTTCAGTGTAAAAACCCTCAGGGTTGAACTGGGTTTTTGTTCTTGGGTGTTATTGACTCCAATATAGCTCCTCACTTCAAAAGTTTCAAGATTGAGATATGAGTTTTTGATTTTTGGGTTCAAAGATGAAACCAGGTATCCTATCAAAAAAAAAAAATGAAACCAGGTCAATTTTTCAGAGCTGTGAGCAACATTGTAGAAAGGATTGGAACTAGAACATATCCCATCTTCTTTGAATTCTGAGTGTCCTTTTTGCTTAGATTTTATCCGAGTTTGATTGTGATTTTTGTTGCTCGTTGCAGGATAAGGAAAACTCCTCCCAAGCTCAAATTTTCTCCTCCATGGAGACCATGACTTCATCTTCACTCCCCCTCCCTCGAGAAGCATCAACTTATGATGAGGTTTCTATGGAGCAGAGCCTCCTGTTCTCAGATAGTCTCAAGGTACTCATTCTCTCTTGAGCTGAAATTTTCGGATTCAAAACAGATTCAGTTTATTAGAATCCATTGTTGTTCATCTCATTGTAGTTGGCATCAGAATATGAAAGCTTTGTGTACATGATAGCATTTATAATGGGTTCAATTTCATGACCCACAACATTTATTGTAGGTTCTGTGAATCTTAAGCCTCTGCAGCTAGGTTTTCTGACATGGGCTTTCAATAATTTCATCTTGTTGGATTTGTGCTTTCAGGATTTGAAGAATCTGAGATCACAGTTGTACTCAGCAGCTGAGTATTTTGAGCTATCCTACACCAATGATGACCAAAAACAGATGTGAGTTGCTCAGATTCACTCAAGCATTGACTGGTTTTTTTCAATTGAAATTTGGTTTTTATCGTTCTAATTGCGTTTTGAATCATGCAGAGTGATGGAGACATTGAAAGAGTACGCCATTAAAGCTCTTGTGAATACTGTGGACCATCTGGGTTCTGTGACATACAAGGTGAACGATCTCTTAGATGAAAAGGTTGATGAAGTTTCCGGTACAGAGCTTCGAGTATCTTGCATTGAACAGGTGCTTTTAGTTCATTGTTGATACATAAGAGGTTTTAGATATTGTTTTAACAACCCTGCAGAAAGAGATCCAAATGAGAATTGAAAACTTATGGGGATACTTTATAACCATCTTAAGACTAATCCTCGGTTTATCTACTTAATTTAAGATGTAATCTTGAAAAAAGTTGGAATCATGATATGTAAAGGACCCATGAAAGTTCTGCTCTTGTACCGTTTACTTCAGCTATAGTTTTGGAAGCTGGTCTTTTTAAAAGTTTTAGCTTTGATCATATCAAATAGGAAACTGAAAATTAGGCCAAACACCACTCAAGCCTTTCCTGTTTTCCTTGTGTTTGAAGATTTCTGAAATCAAAGATATCAGTAGCTTGAGATGGTTCTTGAACCTGAACTGCAGAATCAGAACTTGGAAGTTCTATGTAGAACAAAAATGTAGTCTAAGAAAGGTAGAAGTACCCTTGTATTATCTTCAATTCTTGTTGATTGGGTTATAAAGATATGGAACTTTAGATCCAGACCCCAACATTTGGTCGAATTTCAGACTGGAAATCTCGGGCAATATTGGTAAACTGGTAGCCCAAGTATTTCTCATGTATGCATATATGTGCCCTGCTTGGAGATTGGGGGGGAATTCTCCTCTCATTCCAGTAAGATTTTCCTAGAACTTCAGCATATGGGTCACTGCTCTGCTAACAATGCCAAATATTCTCAACCATGCTTCTCATTCTAAACAAAAAAGAACTGGGATTTACACCAAGTATTGACGTTTTGTTCCCTTGATATGTCATCTTAGAGACTGCGGACGTGCCATGAATATATGGATCATGAGGGCGTCTCCCAACAGTCACTGGTGATTGATACACCCAAGTACCACAAACGATACATCTTGCCAGGCAAACACCCTCCTCTCAATCCCTATTCTCTCTTTTTCTGAATATCATATTGAAGTTTCCTTTCTTTTTTCCATATACTGGGTGATTTTGGATGGTTTTAGATGTTTACAACTTCTCAAATTTCATGTTCAGTTGGGGAAACCATGAATGGTGGCAGAACTAAATCGAAGTACCAGGGACGCAGCCTGGATGATGAAGATGACTGGCATCAATTTAGGAATGGTACCATACTTCTTTTTACATCAAATTTGTATAGTTTCTTCTGCAAGATCAGGTGTAATTTGATTGGTTTTTATAATCGGTTTGTTTCTTGAAGCTGTTCGTGCCACAATTATAGACACCCCATCATCTTCATTCAGGTAACAGCCATGAAATATTTTGTGTTGTATATCAATTCTCTGTAACTAGAATGATGAACAATTCAACAATTATCAATGCAGAAAAGGGAATTCACCATCACCTTCTCCACGGCTTTCTCGGCCAGCAACCTTTTCCTTCACTGGCACCATGCCCAGAAAAGATCTAGGTTTGTTCATAAGAGCTTTGCAGCTTCATATTTAAGTATCATTTCATTGAGGTTCTAATGATGATTACTTATGAATCAGAGAAGCGGGCAGTTTCACCTCATCGGTTTCCTCTTTTACGATCTGGGTCTGTCTCTAGTAGGCCAACCACTCCAAACTCGAGCAGACCGACTACTCCCAACACTGCTGCTGCAAGACGGGTGAGTAGAGAAGTGAGGTATAGCGTAACTTGCTGATTCAATATAACAACTAACTGATATTTTCTTGTTTATCAGTACCCTTCTGAACCAAGAAAGTCAGCTTCAATGCGGCTCCATCCTGAAAGGGAGAACCCCAAAGATATGGAGCAATACCCCAGCAAGAGTAAACGGCTCCTCAAGGCATTGCTCAGCCGACGCAAGTCGAAGAAAGATGAGATGCTATATACTTACTTGGATGAATACTGAGATGATAGATAATAAAGGAAGACAGAAAAGAAACCATGGAAGCCAGAGGGAGTCACTGCAGACTTCCATTTTTCAATATCTTCTATGATGCACAATGTATTTTACCAATTGACGTTATATGAAATTGCTTCCAGCTATTGTTTAAAGTTCTACCAAAGGTTGATCATTTCTTGTTTTTTCGATATTAAATGGCAGGGTTGAGCTTGATGGTGATATTATGGTTTGGTTATCTTGAAAACCCTAGTATCTGAAATGAAGTTTTTCAAATTCATGGTGGTTTGATTCAACATAGCCTTTTCAACACCACAAATTCCAATTGTTGCAGCAGATTTTTCGGTTTTTGGAGCATTTTCTCCATGCTGGATTTCCATTTTGACATAGTTTCAGATTACCTTTCCCCCTAGTTTTGATCTCAATCATGGAGACATTTATCCTGGTGTAGAGATGATTTGCTCAAATGTTTTTTTTACTCCTCATTTTCCCAGAAGCCAAACAGAGCAATTGAACTAAACATTCCACACAAGCTAAACAAGATCCATTTCCAGAAAGTAGAGGGTTTTACATGGTAAAATAACTTAAAAACATCCCAAAACATTTGTGCAAGTCATTCTACAACCAAATCAAGAAAATTTTCAAATCAATTAAAGTAACAACTCATTGATGAAGGAACTGGAGGTCCTAATTGGGTACTGGTGAATGGTGCCACGATTCCATTCCTTTCCCAAATTCCTCGGCTGTTTTTGTAGCGAGGGTTAGAACGTCAACAAAGGCACTAAATGATGCACGAAGAAATCTTGCCTCCACCCCCTCAAAATGCCTGCACAATAAAAAGGATCTTCAGGTTGTGTTTGCAGTTATGAAACAAGGATTGTGATTTGCGAAGATGTTCATGTACTGATATCATGTTCATATGTTTTTCTCTCCTAACCATATGAGGATTATTCCTCCAATATACCAAAATATCAACAGAGTACATAGATTAACAAGATTTCAACAAATAATGTCACAGAAAAGAAGCTCACACTGAAAGTTTCCCATCAGAGACTGACATTTGCCTCTTTACTTTGTCTGGATGCAACTGCAAGTGAGAATGGGATTGGATATGAATCTAATTAAACGACTATTAACCAATCAAGTGATGATTTAAGAGCAACGAAGGGTCAGGAGTTACCTCCTTATCAACATCTAATGCTGAGTAAACAATGGAAGCAATCTCCTGAGACTCATAATCTACTTCCAAATCACTGCAGACAAATTTTTGTTCTTTAGGAAAACAAAAAACACAAAAAAATTCTTGCCATGTTGCTGTGGAAGATTTCTGAAAGGCAGACAAGGTCAGAAACATAGACAACGAACAACAGATGATATCATTTTTTATACCCTGACATAAAAAATACCTTAAAAATTGCAAACATTTTATTCTGCTTTCCCCAAAATCCCCACATACGATACTAAAAGGAAACTCAAAAAATAGCCAAAAGCCTTGTCCCCTTAAACTGAGAACTACAGGGTTATAGCTAATGAAGCCCATGTGCTAATGCTAGAAAAATTAAATAATTAACAACCTTGTTATTAAGAGTATATTCTGGTTTATCCCTATTTCCTATAACTGGGTTACATCAGGTTCTGTTCACCAAACCAGAACATGAAAAATTACAAAGTTTTCATGAAAGATATGGAACAAAAAAGGCACATTGCAAAATTGGCTACATGGTACCAACAGGCATAAAGGACATCGGCTTTCTTTCCATGACAAGAAAAGAAGCAGGAAGTAGCTTCCTCTCATTTTCAGTGAAACGATGGAATATTTCGGAAACAAAAGCTGGTGGAAAATGTGTAAATTAGCAAGCTTTATCACAACATATCCCATTTAATAAGGTAGCAAGCTGAGACCCCAATTTTCTGCCTGAGAGTAGCTCCCAGAAACAAATGGGGCAAATCTTTGCCCTTCATTTGGTTGCCTAGAAAACCAAAGGAAAAGAAAGAATAAAATCTTGAATGTTATGAATTTGAGTTCTTTTGGTTTCTAAAAACCTCAAGAACTTATCACAGCCAAGCAAAATGGATGTGTTAGGCTCTGCTGAGTAGGGTTTTTTTGCCTCTTCAAGTCCCAATAACAAGTAACCTAACTTCAAAGCTTAATTTTTTTTTCTTCTCCATTCCTAAATTTTCTCACCAACAAAACAGAACATTTAGATATTAAAAGAAAGAGGAAACAAAATTCCTACACAATCAAGTTCTAATTTTCTTGCTCAATTGTGTTGCTGATCAAATACATTTCCAAGTAATGTTTTAAAAACCGGACCGGTCATTGAACCGAAAAAGTTACCGGTTCACGGTTCACTGGTCGGACCGCCGGTCGAACCGGTGACGTCATAAATATATATTTTATTATTTTATATAATATAAAAAATTAAAACATTAATAAATTCTATGTAAATTTTGACAGCATCTACTTTGTTTATTGAGTAACTTGAGTTTTGTCACAAAATTTTTTACTTGTAGAAGTCATCAATTATCATATATGATATTTATAACACAATATAAGATGTTATACATTCATAATGTCAATAAACTCAATATTTATCAAATAATCAAACCATTACTATCCTATAATAACCAAATTATCAAAGAGTTATTAACTTAACACATTGTCCATAACAAATAATACAAATGTCAACCATAGGTCCACAACACTAAAATAATTACTCAAAATAAAAACATAACATGTCAATGTTTGAATATTCATGAAGATTTTTGCATACTAATAAATATAAAATTCATGTCTTCATTCATTTTGGAAATTAGAATATGGAGATTGAAAATGAGCATTTGGAAAACCAAAAAAAAAAATTAAAATCATTTGAACCGGTTTTTTCCCTCAGAACCGGCCGGTTCGTCCGGTTCACCGGTTGGACCGCCGGTTCAAGCGGTCCAATCCCGGTTCGGTCTCCATCCGGTCTAATGACCGGACCGAACCGGAACGGTGACCGGTCGGACCAGCCGGTCCGGTCCGGTTTTTAAAACCATGTTTCCAACTTCCAATAATTCTTCCAATTGATCTGAACAGAAACCAGATCAAATTGAATTACAGTATGAAACCCCCACTTACCATACACATGTATTTGTTAACTCTGGTGTCTCCCCCATCACCAACAGAAACCGATAGTACATCTTCTAAGTCCCATATTTGCAACCCCTATACATAATAATAGAAGGGTCTGAACTCAATTTGCCCCAAGCCTCAAATTCACCCTAAAACTCAGAGAAATCTGAATTAGCCGCAACTTCTAATATAAAAAATGTAGCGTTCCACTCTTCTGAGAAAACCTAATTAGTTTCATCATTGTATGTTCAATTTCTCCAACCAATATGCCTATAATCCCATAAATACATTCATAATGGTAAAGAACATGACTTTCTCCATTGACCCAATGAAAAACACATACAAACAAAGCAGACACTGATGCCCAAATCAACAATGAACATGCCCATGAAGAAAAACACATACCCAACAAAAAATGAATGACACCCACATGATATTCCACGCCAAAATCCTCATAATACCATGTAGATCCATCCATAGATACACAACATACATAAAGCAACGATCATACCCATGAGAAAAGATATACAAAAAAAAAAAAAAAAAATCAATGATACCCACATAGTATTATCAGCAAAAATCTTCATACAAACACATCCATCTATGGATATACACACACAAATATAAATATACAGAGAAAGGGAGGCGAAGAGAGAGACCAGCTGAACCCCCATTCAGAGGGAAGGGTTTGAGCATCTGGGGTGCGAGAAGCAACAGCCTCCATCTTCCCTCAAGCTGCAAAAGGCCTCCGCAAAGGGGTGAGTTTCAGTGCAAAGTCTAGTCGTCTACTAGGTTTCGGGGGGAAAAAGATGAAACGATAAATCCTTTAGGGTGGTGGGTGTGGAATTAAACCATAAACGACCCGATCCGAATTAGTGATTGAAATTAACCCTCACTCGACAACTCCATTTGGGTGGGTTGAAATTAACCCACACTCGACCCACTATTGCTTTGTTAATTGAAAAAAGAAACCAGGTCATTTTGTTGGGTACAATAAGTCGATAACTTCTTTTTGGGCGGGTTGAAATTATTTTATTGACCGCAAAAAAAAATATTTAAGGAAAAATTTAAATTATCATATGAAAATATTAATGTGACATATAATTTAAATCATTGATTAATATAACATATTTTTAAATAGTTAATAATAATAATGATAAAAGATACCATTGGAATTCCAATATTGGTTTTCTTCTTCTTTTTTTTATTTTATTAAAGGTGTTTGGTGTTTGAAGGTTACAACTTTTAAGAAAAAGGGTTTTAAGATTTAAATATTTTCATATATAAAATAATTAAATCTCTCCATCCTTTAAATAATAATCCATCTCAAAAGACCATCACATTAAATTTAATACTATATAATGAAGATTATGGTGGAAAATGAACTCTACTATTCTAGCGATTTGGTAAAATTGTTAAAACTACGTAAACAATCATTTTTATTATTTAATACTACCATAATTTCCTGAAATCAGCATCACATGAATAGTGTAATTCAGAATGGAAAAATCACTCTTTCAGTAAGCAATCGTTTTTATTATTTTATAGCATAATCATAAGGATATGGTTTGTTGACTACGCTACATATTCATGAAAATAAATATCATAGAGTAATATGATATGATAAGATAAGAGCATCTTAGTATATTCCACTAGTATATTATCCATTGGTGGGCATGGAATGCTGTTCTCCTTTTGGAAGCAATGGAATATTATTGGGAGACTTGAGAATCTCCTCTCCCTCTCCCTCTCTCTCTCTCTTTCTTTGAATAATGAACTTCTTGCCTCTCTTCTCTACTCTCTCTCTCTCTCTCTCTCTCTCCCTTTATGTGAGGAATAAAGAGCGTAGGCATGCTGTTGTTGCAGGCTCATCAGGTAAGTGATTTGCACCTCTCTCTCTCTCTCTCTCTTTTTCAGTTGCTGCCTCTCTTTCTCTCTCTCCCTGTGAAGAATGAATAGTGTAGTGCAGGCTTATCTATTATGGACTGAGGTATGTACTCTGACTTCTTGTCATCAAGTTCTGCCTGCGCTGTTCTGTCTCTTGAAAGTTCTTTGATATGCATAATCCAAATGGCCATTTGTTTTTTCCTGTGTGGGATGGCTTGGGGTGGGTTGCTTGGCATCCAAAACCTCCTGTAAGGTCCATAGTCTGAGTTTCCCGGCTCAGTTTTCAAACTAATTCAGAAGTGCTCTGTATTTAGGGTTTAGACTAAAAAGACTTTCCCCATTCTACCTGTGTTTTTGGCCAAATTTGATTGTTGGCCTTTTTTCCGTCTGCTTCATAAAAACACAATTGTAAGTTTTATTTTATTTTTTATTTTTATGGACTAGACTCGTAGATGTATAGAGATTCAAAAAACTACAAGTGAGATAATCTTTTTAAGCTTAGTGTAAAACCATTCTTGAATCATGGTACATAGAACCACGAGGTGAAGGAGAGAGGGATGCTTTTTGTCTGCCATCCTCTTCCTGCAAACCTTCCCCTTTCAGTGTTAGTACATACTGGCCATTCTGATCTCCCTCCATTGTTGTTGGATGGAAATCTAGTCATAGAAAATCTGGTCGGTTCAGTTCATCGTGTTCTTCATAACTTTGCCAAGCAGGCAGTATGATGGGTCAATTGCTTAAATCAGAAAGCCGATGTTTCTGGGCTCAGAAACTAATTTAGTCCCTACAAAGTCAAGGGACACAAAGCTGTTGAGCTCCCTATAATGGTATGGAAGTATGTATTTGAACAGAATGAAGTGAAAATATCAGGGTAGGCGAGAAAGATGAATTGTACTACCAGAAAATAACTAGGGTTTTATTCTTACATCAGCTTATTTGACGGAAGCTCCAACTCCAACTGGTTTTATACGTCTCAAAGCTCTTCTTCCATATTCCTGTGCCAACATGAAGAGACCAAACAGGTACAATATGCAAAGATGAAGCTTTTCTAGAATTGAAAACAAGAAACATGGACTGCTTCCTCCATCGGCATCGGTTCTTCTACGTGACATCCATGTGACTAGGCACCCTGAATTAGAACAGCGTGTGTCAGCAGAGGATATTTGATTCCATAGAAATGCACAAACATACAAGAAAGAGGAAAAGATCCTCAGTAATCCTTACCAGAGGTTTCCTTGGTCAAATTTGTCCAATCATGCGGGCTAATCTTTGTTTCTGATGCATTAATCAACTCAAGAAGAGCTTGATTGACCTAAAATTTTATTTTAAAATTTACAAAAATTCAGCTTCACAAAGCAGAATTAAGAAAAATTTTATGTTGAAAATGTCATAAGGTACCTCTTCAGTCCTCTCATGGCTCACTAGATGTCCCCCATGAAGCTCAATCATTTTAGCACAAGGCTGAAGCTTCTCTGCAAGTCGCCTTGCGTGACATATTTGAGCAATGATGTCATATCTATGCATCCAGGGGAGCTCTAGTAAGTTTTCTGAGAAAGTATTATAAATCTCGAAGCCAGTAGGATAGATGAGCAGTAATTTTAAATTCTAAGCACATACCTGCCATGAATAACTGATATAAGAAACCCAGCCGTGCGGATCAATTCAAGTTCTGCTTTTGTCATTTTATGTGTCCAGCATGCATTAATTTGACCTTCAAAACCATGATTGGATTGCATCCCAGTCGATGATATACCTTTCACATATTCCTGCATAAGGCGGGTTTCAAGTGAATTTAGAATCCGCAATGCAACATGGTCACTGCCAACAATTAATTGAGCTATTATGATGTCAATAAGACAGCGGTTTCGAGTGAATTTAGAATGCACATTGCAACATGGTCACTGCCAACAATTAATTGAGCTATTATGATGTCAATAAGACAAAGAAGAGCATCAACATAAGTTGAGAGCCCAAGATTATCGTCCCAACTTAATCTTTTTTTGACCCATAATGAACTTCCACATGATGATTGCAAACAAGCAACTGCTAGACTTAGAAAAGGAAGTTTATCGTCTTTGAGATCCTGGAAACAAACTTCCAATATGCTAGTCCTTTTTAAGGATAAAGATGTTAATACTCTTCTGAATAGTCCTCTAAAACATTAGTTCAGAAAACATGTAATCAGGGAACAAATGAGAGTTTCCAATAGCTTGCATACATATACAAATTTATATCTCGCCATGCTGCTTTACATTTTAGCATGTGTCCTCAGTAGAGCTGGAAATCTAATATTCATCGGACATGAAGGTTGGCAACATCTTGTCAGACGTATCAATCAGAAGAAAAGTAACTTTGTCCACTTTTAACTTCAAGAATGTGATTATAATGCATAAGTTAATGTCGGTCATCTATATAGTATCCTTACTTGATACAAAATATCTCTTCTCGTGTTAGGTCCAATGAATTCCTCAAGATATTCCTGTACATCAAGGTGAAATCCCATGAGTTTTCTGTAAGCCGCAGAAGAAAAGTAAATCATATTCTCTTTTTTTCTTTTTCTAATAGAAATTGCAATCAAATTCTTCAGTTTACAACCTGACTGCAAATAAATTCCATTTCTGAGATTTGACTGGCTTAAAATGAAACAAAGCTAAGTTAATATTTAAAGATTTAAACGTTCGTATGCAAAAATTGTCTTTAACTCAATATCAGAATTGAGGCCAGCAGGTAAAAATTACTACTGTATCAACTTGAGCCAGAGTAGAATCCTACTGTCACTATAATCATCCACCCAAGCCAATAATGAAACTTGGCAAAAAAACTAGAGAGAGAGAGAAGGAGAGTCTGTTTTTTGAGCAAAGATCAAACCATTTGATTTAAAAACTGCCTTTCGAGTACTCCTCAGCAATCATCTATAAATAATTTATATAATAGCACAAATAGACAAGAAAAAGAACATTATTGACCTCTGTGTAATGAGTATCTAAGTCAACAGCTGCCCTTTGCTCAGGAGTTTTTGCCTTCAAGAAACGGATTGCGATCGATAGAGTCTTTCGGTCAAGCTGCAAAAAAATAAAAATAAATAAAGGAAAATAGTTTGACCATTGATAAGTTCAACAAGGGTGTGAGCCCAAAACTAGCTCAGGTTGAATTTGCCTAACTTGAATTTGTCTTGAAATCAGTCAGGACCATTAGGCCTGACCATGTCCAACTTGGACATGTTCGATGCATGCTTTACAGATATGATATCAGTGGAAGGAGCTCAACAAGAAAACGTTAAGCCCTTGAACTTTAACTTCTACACTGTTTTCTTATGTTCACTAAAATGGTGATAATGAAATGATATCTACTTGGGAGAAAACCAATAAATTTGTATTCATTCAATGTTTACACACATTAATGATCTGCAGTTAAAGGAGAACTGTACATATCCGACTGTAAGATACCGACAAAGACATAATACCTTTGGAAAACATTCAAAACCACCACCTGTTACATTCAGTAAAGCCAAAGACAGAACTCTATCAGGCACGGTTGCTGCCAATTTGCAAGCTATCATAGCTCCTGTTGCAACAAGATAAATAAGTTAACAAGGGGGAAAGAAAAGAAAAAGGTTTTGCCTGCAGTAGAATGAACTCAGCTTATCCTCCAAATTTTCTATCACATATAGAAACAAGCGTTAATACAATCAATCATGAGCTTAACTCTGCTCTGTCTCGGGTTGATACTGTAAATCTAGCACATTTTAAATAATACTAAAAGTTATTCCAAATTAGCATCCTTTCTCGGGGAATGCCAAGGTTGTGTTTTGTTGAATGGTGGAATTGGAACTGTTTGATGAATTCACAAAAGAATACATTCAAAATTGAATTTAGACACCATGGACCAAAGAGGTTATATTCAAATCTGAACAGCCAAATGCAGAAGGGAGCCTAAATTTTTTGACCCCTATGCACTTTTCTTTTGGAGGAAACAAAATTAAATTCAAAAGCCATCCTTTTTGGGATAAATTATAAGAAATACTGGTCAGAATCTTGGTATGAAAAATCAGAATCATTGACTCACCCATTGAATGCCCAAAAATGTGAGCTTTCCTCCAACCCAAATGATCCATTAAAGCTATTGCATCTTTTGCCATAATTTTTGTTCTGCACTCAGCAATCATACAAAGTTCATTTCAACTGATATAAAATACCTTTTAAAGCATATCCTTGCTAAAAGTGATAAATATAATGCTCTGATTGGTAGCTAAGAAAATGTTGGTTACGAGTCTTGGGGGCCAGAAAACACAAACCTCCACTCAACTGTTCCTAATTCAAACACTTGCCTCGGCTCAGGCGACTCACCATTTCATAAGAAAACCCAAAATAGCATAAAACACACAATTCAAACTTTACTTCCCTTCCTTTTTCCCTCATTTTCTCAGAGACCAAACAACTTTTGAGTTATTAAGAAAAAATTCATCCTAAAATTTTTATCAAAACGCATCAATAAAAAAGTACCCAAAAGAATCAAAATTAAAATTACAGGAAATGAAAAAATAAAAAATAAAGCACCAATTTTGAGAAAACTCACGTATATTCTGATTTTTTGGTGGGCACAAAGCTCTGACCCATTCCACGATTATCAAATGCACAGACTTCAATACCTCCATTGCATCCACCATCTCCATCCTCACCGGGACCCCTCCCATCGGCGCCAGAATCATCATCATCATTTGGCGTTTCCGTTCCGGTCAGCCCCCTGATTTGTGGGCCCCAAGAGTCATGGGTCCCCGCCAATCCTGACCATTGATCGCAAAACCATCAATGACCCACAAAAATTAAGCCAAAATCCAATTCAAAAAAACCCCAACAAAAAAAAAAAAAAAAAAACTCATCAGATTACAGACCTATGATGAGAAGAACCTTTATGGGTCCGTGGCCATAGGTTCTATAGTAAATCCCGATTCCATTGTTACCTCCGGTATCGCCGGCGTTCTGGTAGTGCCCGACGCGGCAAAAAGGCATCGTTTTGGGGGGTTGAATTCGAGAAAAGCGAGAAAATCGGATGCAGAGTGGTAGAGGAGAAATGGGAATTTTCAATGAAAATCCTGGATATGAGCTGGTGGCTTAGACACGTGGCAGTAAACAGTGGGTGGTCAGATGGCCGGTAGGTCAAAGTCCACCTATTTATGGCATATAATTATTCACGTGCTATTATTGCTGAAGGTGTGGTAAATTTAGAATCATCTTCCTTATTATTATTATTATTATTATTTGTTGAATTCAAGGGTCTCAACCGATTTTTGAATAATTCAAAATTGTTTTTTTATGTGTATAAATATTTTTTTTAAATGATTTTTATATATAATATTTTTATTTTTTTTTATTTTTTTATTTATATAAAAAAATTTAAAACAATAAAAAAATATAATTCAAAACAATTAAAATATCATCTTAAAAACCATATACAATAAATAATAATAGACAATTAAAAAAACAAAAAAAATCATTATGAAGAACAATTTTTTAAAATAGGTTAAAACCTAATGATATATCTTTTGATTTTACTCCAAACTTTGAGGTGTGTATTTATGAAAAATATTTTGACTTTAAAAAGAATCTAAATTATGAAAAATCCACATAGTTATAATAGATAGGCTTTTGAAGTCATTTTTGGTTTTTTACATGCAAAGAAATGATTGAGGATCAATTCCTAGTCATCAACAGGTGGGCCTGGTAGTGGATCCAAAGAAATGGAGACAGGTCAGCATTATCATAGATAGGCTTTTGAAGTCATTTTTGGTTTTTTACATGCAATCTAGAAGTCCAAGACAAAGGAAGAAGTTTCAAGACAATCTACGTGGCAATTGGCATCGTTGAGGAGTTCCATCATTCCATCATTTGGCCTAGACTCCTTTATTTTTAAGTTAAACCCCAAAACAAAAAGCTTTTCTCCACCTTAATCATTTTTTTATACAAATATGATACCACACTTGAAAAAATTAATTCTATGTTTGCCCGATTACTTTTTATAATAGTTTTCTATTTAAAAATAAATAAAAAATATATTTAACGACTAAAAAATAAAAAATAAAATACATTTTTATTTACGTATCGATGTGTTTTAAGATAAAATTTAATAATCGTGATGTTTTAAAATTTTTTTGGCAATTACCCATGAATATATATCTTTATTAATGAATAGGTTTAATCCCAAGCTTCAACTATTTTTGCTCCTACTCAAACTTTTATAGGTGTGTGAATGAATTGAATAAAAAAATAATTTTAACTTGAAAAGAATTTAACATTTTTCCCTTTTTTGCCCCTAATTTTATACATTAGGTTGATTAATATTCAATGAAAAATAGTATTAAAATTTGCATATTTAAAATAGGATTTTAACTTTCCATTGAATATGTTACCAATTTTTTCTTGGTTAAAAAATATGGGGGTAAATATTAACATCCGATTAGTTAATATTTTCATAATCTGAATGGTTAAATCATGATAAATTGTGATGTTAATGACACCATAAATATATAACTTATATATTATTTAAATTATATATAAATAATTAAAAATTTAAAATATTTCATCATTTTATCTTTAATATTATTCTATAAATCACCATAAAGATAAAATGTAAATATATGAATATTTATTTTAATTAAATAGAAAAATTGTAATATTTAATTATGAAAAGGATGTTACAGGTCATAGTCTCATTGATATACTTCTGGATAATGATAATGGAATCAAATAGGACTAATGATGGATAAGGTTTACAAGTCATTTTCAGATATAATAGAAGGATGGCATCATATTAGGGCAATTCCATTATGGCTCTAACCCTTCAATTTCAAGTTACAGCAACAAGAAGTTTTTTGATGGAAAATGAGGCTATGGTTCAAGAAAAAGGAAACTGAGGCTGCCCAAATCACAGCACAAATAGGCTAAATTTCAATGCCAACATGAACCTTCATTCATTAGGAACTCATTTCCAACTAGAACAATACGTCAGAAGCACCTTTTGTGAAAGAAAAGAACAATGGTTCCCTTCAATATGTACACAAATTTACACCTCATGAAGTCTTCTGTACAGAGAAATCATTAATCGATTAAGCAAAAGGATTAGAGAAGGTTTTATCAACATGACATGGACAAATCTTTAGGAAAGAGTCTGGATGGATGAGGGGTGGGGGCATGCATACTAACCAGAATCTGAGTTCTGCAATGAAGATGATGCGGATCTGGAACTAGAAGCAGTTTGGAGTGCAGGGAACAACCAGCCCAGGGTCCAACCAAGGAGTAGGCCAGCACCAGCAAGACCCAACCCCAGAGCAAAGGCAACGGTGGTATACCTGCTTCTCCCATTTCCATTTGTTGTTGAGCCCTTCTTCGAACCATTGTGCTGACCCTTTCTGGGTTTCTGGGCTATGTATGGGATCCAAGGCAAGACAGTTGGAGCGTGGCTGGAGATCGGTTGGTCCTTGTTCTTAGGTTCAAGACAAAGGGTCTCAAGCTGCAGCAGCTGGAGCCACTGCTTGTAAGCAAAGAGTTGGGAGGCCTGTTTGAAGAAGAGCTTGATGATGTGCTCCTTCTCTTCGTAGGCCTGCTGAGCTGCCTTCTCAGCTTCCCTTGCTCGTGTTTGAGAATGGCAGAGCGCTTCCACCAGCTGGGCTTTGCTAGCATCTTCAGGAATATGGCATGTTTCTTCCTGATCCGTGCCAGTTATACTGTGACTATTGTTTCTGCAGGAACCGGATATAAATAGTGACTTCGAGAATTTAAGTCTCTCAATAATTTGAAAAAATTATGCCCAAATATTTTTATCACAAAAAAAAGAATGTATCGGCACTAGCCTGATGATGACTTTGAATATTCAACCTCACACTACTTTAACTCACAAAAATATTGTGCTGAAAATGCGAATCCATGGAGAGGGCAAATGTATTTTTCCAAGTGTTCCAAAAACAGTTTGGGAAAACTTTCGAGAATGGATTTGTAGAATCTGCAGATTAATTTTGAAAACTATTGTATAAATTTGGGATTCATTTACATATTCCTGAAAAACTCGACATTTCAATATACAGTAATCATACAATCAGACACATTAACCAAGAAACTCGAGTGTAACCCACAGACTGCTTAAATGTCTGCAAACTCTACCACTAACAAATACTAGCTGAAGATGGGAAATTTACGGGGAAAACACACACTCGCAAAAGGGAGAGAAAAAAAGGAAAAAGAAGAAGAAAATCCTGTGAGGACATTCAATTGAAAACGCTGATTACACATAAACACCTCAATTCATCATCATATTTTGTTTGAGAAATAATTCTCAGACAAAAATAACCCATATGTTGTTTTATACTTAAAATTTCCAAAACTTGGAGTGGACACTATAGCTACAATATGAGTTTAAAAGCCCTATAGGATGTTTTCATGTTTCATCTACCAATGTATTTGCAATATTCCTGAAAACAAAGTTTAAGACATGGCACAAAACCTAGTATGCCCGAGAGGAATGTCTGTCAAAGAAAATACCTGAACAATGTGTCTGAACGATTTGGCGAGTACTCTATAGCACCCAAACTGGACTGTTTCTCATCTATACTTGCTGAAGTATGACTTTTCCATGTGCAGTCAGTGAGATTCGAAAACCCCAGCTCTGCCATCTGATCTAAGGATGGAGCGACCATCCAATCCTGATCAGACCACTCTAGAGAAGCAGATAGGCCCCTCCTGAAATGCTTAATCTGGGGTTTTGGAAGATCACAGTTCTCAATGTGCTCAACTGACTTCTGAGCAACCATGGAAGCAAGCGTATCTTTGTCAGCTTTACGCCACCATGGTTCAGTCTTCTCGGCTCCCATCCAATGGGATTCCAAATCAGATGAAAGCTTCTTGGATTGTTCAGAGACTAAGCTGTTAACAGGGTCCAAGTCCTCATCTGTGTACCATAACTCCTCAATGTCCTTATCCTTACCTATATCTTGTGGATTACTATGCAGTCCAATCTTGGGTTTGGACATTCTGGCAAATTGGTCCTCTTTCATACTTGCGGCAGAGGCCTTCCTGGACCTGTCCAGGAAAAAATCAGCATTCTTCTTTGTTTCAGTTTGGGCACCAAGTCCTTCAATGGCAGTTTGGTTAATGAACTCGTAACTCAGGATGTCAAACTCATTCTCCAAAGTATTTAACTGTTCATGTTCAAAACCCTTCTGATGCCCGAAATTGGGTTGCGGGTATAACCACCACTTTGAGTCAGGTGCTGGATCCTCTAAGGGATTACAATTCTGGTGCATGCAATCTGGCGAGGGATGATCTGACCGATGTGCTGCATCACCAGGTCTACCATCAGACTGACGTTTGGATGAAGAAGATGATGATGGGAAGGAAGATGAGTTTGGAGCTCTTGAGGCATTTTCATGGATGAAGCAACGGTTAGTATTTCGCTTCCAGCCAGCCCTTGATTCTGCTGCTGCCATTATCCTATCAATCCGGAAATTGTTTTGATAAAATACATATCAGTTACAGGGAACGCTACTCAAAAGGGCATTTATTCTCGAGCATGTAACACCAAAAAAAACTCTTTCTTTTTTTTTTAAATGATACTTTACAATGACAACTACACGATCGTCAACAACACCTAAGCCCGCTATTTTGGGGCTAATTCTGACTATGCACAGAATGGACAGACTTCAGATCACAGAAAGATTGTTAAAACAGTAGGTTAAATCTGGAAAAAAAATAACACTATACAGAAATATAAAGCAAAAAACAAAGTCACAGTAGCTTGATAACATACAGAAACCACAATTGACTTAGAATCTCAGGCTATAATTGAATCACAACATGGCTACTAGCATCAATGAAGTGGGAACCGAGAACCTAATTCCCCCATAAAGTTCAAGAATATTCTCAGTTTTTTCACTTTGAAAGCAACAACAAATTGCAGAGAGTGTTTTCAAATATTAGGCAGCTTATGCCTCAAGACGTTATCCAGGACCATCATAAAACCAAAATGCAGTGAATAAACAAAATCCATATGTGCACATGATTCTCCAGTATCATCTTTTGCGACTGAAAACACTCTCCAATGGCAGTCCACAAATTTGACAGATTCCATGTGTAATACAGAGAAAAATGAAAAAGAAAATATTTCTTACAGTTCATAAATGAGGGCAGATCCCATATTTAGCATACAGAGAAGACAAAAAACTTCAAACAAACACTTGTTTCTTAATCGAAAATCAATATAAAAGTGCTCACTTCTTTCATTAAATGGACCAGAATTTTGAAGCAGATTCTTAAAGACCCTTCTCTTTACTGAACTTTAAAACCCCAGAATCATGAAACATCACATAAAATTAAGTCAAGATAAGCAGAACTCGAATTGAATTTCTCATTTTCAAGATGACCCCAATCAGGAAAAAAAAAAACCCTAAAACCCAACTAATATCCACTTGTCACCAACATCAGCCACAGAAGTGCAAGAAAAACCAATACCCACTTCACAAAATTCTCACAAACTTCCACAGAATCGATGAAGATTACTACAGATAACTGATTAACTGACACCCATGTCATATCCCCAATTATTAGATTCAATATCAGTAACCACAACCACCTCATTACAAGTAGAAAATACAAGAAAAACTTTCTGAGTTCAATACGCATACACAAAATCCGAGCTCAGAGAAATGATAATTTCAGAGTAAACAAACATCTGCTGGCTTCAAGTTTCAACATGAAATGGAAACATCAACAACATGAACAAACTAAAAAAAAAAAAAAAGAACAGAAAAAATCAAAGAATTTAAGATTATGACGGAGAGAAAGAGAGAAACCTTGTGGTATTGTTTGGGAGGAGAGAAAATGGAGAAGGGTGCTTAGATTTTGTTCAGAAAACATGGAATTTTGAGATCTAAAGATGGAGTCCAAGGTGAATGACCCCTGTCAGCGTCCCAGAACTTGGCTCCTAACCCATTGTTTATTGTTTTTCTCCTATCTTTATACATGAGAAATTTCCAAAACCCACCTAGAAAATATTTTCCTTCCGAACAGCAGTGGCCTGCTTTAGCTAGTTATACCTCTTGGCTGAAAGCAGTGGTACCTCAGAATTCTCTGTTCCAAAACCCACCCACCTCTACCAAGTTACCAACTGATTTTTGAACAAATTTGATTTTTTTTTTTTCGGAAGTTATGTTTCGCTAGCAAGAAAATGACGAAGAAAGTTTTTTTTTCAAAAAAAAAAAAAAAAGATTTTGACTTTAAAAATTCACTAATAATTTCCTTAGATTCTCTTACCTTCTTAAAATTTATCATTTTTTAAAATTAATTGGTAGGGTTTTTAAATGAAAAAAATCACTTTTCAATATCATTAACTAAATTGTCATTTATAATTTATTTTTTTTTTGGTGCAAGATTAGTTATATTAGATTAAAAGTTTAATACGGTATCATAGAATTTCCTTTTTGGGTTATTAGATTAAAATGGACGAAATCATCCCCATTTATAAAATTAATCTTCCCTTTTTTTCATTAAAAAAATACCAATTTTTGGATAAGAATGTTTTTTTTCTTACAAAAGCATATATGTAAATGATCAAAATGTTCAAAGGGCATTTATGTCAAAAAAATAAGTTACTCTTCCAATTAAAAAAATAATAGAGGTAAGTTTTACAAATGGGGGATGTTTAATCAATTAATCATTTTTTGAAAATATTATGACTTTTTGTTCATTCTTATCTCATTTTTAAATTTTAATTACAAATTATATATTAATTTTCACTTAAATTTATGCTCTAATAAAAAATAAAAATTAAGGTTTATTTATTTAAACCGTTTTTATTTTCATTTTAAAAAACGAAAATCAGGTAAAAAAAACTTGTTTAAATGGTTTTTTTTTTTTTTTTCATTTTTTTGAAAATTTTGATTTCAAAAATAGAAAAAAAAAAAAAGAAAACACTAATTTAAATGTTTTCAATTTTTTCTTAAGAAAAATTCAAACTTATTTTCTAAAAAGTTAAAAACAAAAATGGAATAAAATAACATAGAGAGTATAATATAAAAAGAATAAAATATTATATAAATATTTTATTTATATATTATACTATAAATTATTGTAGGCAAATATATTTATATATTAGAAACTAATTTATTTTATTCGCTACATATGAAAAAATCACTTTTCAATATAACAACTTATTAAAATGACATTTATAAGTTAATTTTCCCTTTTTATCCAAAATTAACATCAGAATGAAGTGTTTGTTTTAACCATTAAGAGTAGATGACCTCTTCCTTGTCTTTCTTTCTATTGCATTATATTTCATGGCTAGGAAAAAGTTTTTCATAGAAAATGATAATACTGAAAAATCTTAATCTCTTATCAAATTTCACTCTATTAATACTAATTAAGATTGATTGACTGAATATAATATGAGACATGATAAGAAAAGAGATGAATATCATATCTTATATTTTGATTGATGATGAAATATAATAAGTTATTGTATCATTTATTTTATTTTATTTTATATGGAATCAAATATAAAATAAAATAAAATTAGTGATGAAATATATACATATATTATTTCCTTTTATATAGGATAAGTTAATTCTAAGCTTGGAGGTAGGACATAGGTATTGTATGTATCATAAATTTGTCTTTTTTATCAATTTTTTATTTTTTATATTACTTATTTTGTAAATTAATTTTTTTATTTTAAAATTAAATTTGTAGTTAAAAAGAGCTAAATAATATTTATAAAATATAAAATAATATATATATATATATATATATATATATATATATATATATATATATATATATTGAATAACATAATATAAAAAGTTGTATTTATAAAGTTTTAGTATATTAAATATTAAAAAAATATTTATTCTAATTTAATTTTATTCATTTTACAAACTACATGTAAGCATGATATTACATATCTCATTAAATATTTTACCTTACAATATAATATCGATTGGATTCATATCCTGTTAGCTACAAGCTTTACTCTTATGATATTATGATATTATGATATTTATACAACTTGCATATATTGGATGCTTTCAAGAGGTGGATAGCACCCTTTGTTTTTTTTGCCAACATTCATGAGAAGCCCCTTTTTAGAAATCATGAATAAAAGTAATGAATAACGTAGTTTATATTTGGTTTTTAGAAAATATTAATAAAAATAATTAAATAAAATTATTTTTTCACATTTGATTTTACTATAAGAAAAAATATGAAATTTTTTTAATATAATTAAAATTAGTAAAAAAATTTAAATTATTTAATCTTTATTAGTTAATTGCCTAATAACTAAAAGTTTCATGTCAATCTGAAATTTAACATGCACCAAAATCTTAGGATCAATTTTGTATGTTCTTAAAAATAATTTTATATGCTCTTTAAAACAAAAAATAAAAAACTTTTAAATTTGTTTAAGTCTTTTATAAAGTATTTTTAAGTATTTCTTTGTAAAGTGTTACAAGAAACAATTGAAGATATGAAAAATACTTTAAATACTTTTACATTATATATAAAAAACAAAGATGACTTCAAAACACATTTGACAGTGATTCTACGAAGTATTTCTACTATTTTTAATAATTAAAAAATAAAAATTTTCAACTATTATAAAGTTTATAAACACTTCTTAAAATCACTACCAAAAACACTTTTGTATTAATTTATACTTTTAGGTTGAATTAAAACTTTAAGTTAGACAAATAATATAACCGATCCTGATTACTTAAGCTTTGAGGTCAAATTAGAAATTTAATACTATGGCTCCTCATGTTATAGGATGAAGCTGGCCACATTATTGATTGCATTGAAATGAAATTTAAAAACAACCTGCCAATTTATGAAACCCACAACTATACGACTATTTTCCCGAGAAAATTCACTTAAAATACTTCATGTGTACATAGATGAACACTTAGTTCTCTGCCCAAAGGAAGAATCAGTCTGGAGGTGGTCAAATTTTCGCAAAGGTTCAGTGCCCATAAGGATTTGGTCTCATTCAAAGAATTCAGATGGAAGATCTAGTAAGAATGAAACATGCATCAACTAGATACAATCTACATTTTCATCCTTCAGCAGACACAGATCCAAACCATCATGTGTGTATGTGTTTCTAATTACCATTGTAAGATGAATCCAACTTTTCCCACATTTTCTATTCTACCAAACAACCAATTTACAATGTCAAGGTTGGAATATCTCACATTAATTGAGGAACAAAGTTCGTAATACTATATATGTAGGGACTTCTCTTAACCAGGTTAATACATTTTGAAATGGGTGTTTCATAGAAGATGATATGACAAAGAGAACAGTTGTAACATTCCCAATATTGTTCCTGCAGATGGTTCAAATAGTAACAGACAATCCAGATTGCAACCGTGAGAGGTACATAGGCTACTATGGTGACATTTACAGATTTTGCATGGTATTTGGTGGAGCTTTACCCTATTGTTGATGAAACTGTAATGTCCAACAAAGTTAATGCTATTTTTCGGCACAGTGTTTTCTTCAAATTTTATAGGGTTTTTGTAGATAAATGTTACAAGACTATGTTCATCAACTAACTTTCCTCAGTCTACCTTACAATGCATCTTTCCTATATTTGATAGCTTTAGGGTTTTTGCATCAGGATCATATTGTTCCACCAAGCATCAACCTAATACCAGCGCCCTAATCAAAATCAACGATGCAAAGAAAAATGTTTAACACTGGGGAATAAGTTGCTATTAATACTGTATTGATTCCTTGTGTTTGTTTCTCAGCAGAGACAATCTTTTCTGCAGAGGAAATTTCTCATCCTTTCTCCCCATTTTGTCCAAGTAAAATACAATTTTTTTAAGAGTTATCATTACCTCTTCACTTTCATAGCCGAACTCCTTTTCTTGAATTATCAGAACCCGCTTGAGCAGGTCCAGTAGCTCGCTATCATCTTTCCCTACTCGGGTCTGAATGGACACCAAACAGTCTAGAGCTTCCCCTGCAACACAAACCAAGAAAAAGCAAAAATGGGTGTGGATTAGCCCACATGGGTCGGTCTGAGTTGATGAAGCAGCTATCAGGGCCAGTACCATATGAAAGAATCATGGTGAAAGGACAAAACAAGCTTACCAACGGGAAGAGATTCTTTTCCAAATGCTGCCTCACGGATCTGCAAGGCCTTCAGGGTAAGCTGTTCAGCCTCTTCATCCCGTTTCAAATGGTAGAGAGTAACTGCAAGATGCAACATCGGGAAGGTGATGGACTGGTCGTCAGGCCCCATGGTTTTCATCATGATCCTCAAACTTGTTCTCAGCAAGCGCTCAGCCTCCACAAAATTCTTTGAGCGTGAATAGGAGGTTGCGAGGTTTATAAGATGAGTAACGGAACTGGGATGGTCTTCTCCTTTATACTTCTCAGTGATCAACAAGCACTCCTCCAGTAGCTCCCGACCTTCTTTTCCTCTAAGAGAAACCATGATACAGTGAAAAATAAGATATGATGACCTTCTTGCTGATAGAAAAACTACCACAATCCAATACTGACAAAACAAATTCAAATGCACTAAGATTTCAAAATTCCAGAATCAAATCCAACTTTACCTTCCTACTACATGCAGTAGTTCTGCCAAATCTATCCTCATTTTCTCCATGATGTTGTCATCTAAAGCCATATATTTTGAAACCTTGACGATCTGAAGGGCATTTCTATATAATTGAATGGCTTCATCTGCATCTCCTGTAAACAAGCGATGACAACCCACAATTTAAACTTAAAAGATATGTCAATGTTTAAAAAGATGAAGTGAAAGGAGAGTGATTTATGAAACAGAATCAAAACTTATAGCCCAATAAGTTCCAAGAGTTTCACATGGTATGTTAGTATCAAGGCTAATCAAACTAGAAGTTCCAACAAAAAGTGGAAAATCCACTATGCAAAAATAGACTCTTTTGGTACCATTCACTGAGAATTTCATCCATTTATAACTAGGAAATGTGGCTAATTTGAACAATTTCAATCCTGCACAACTTCTGAATTTATAATTGAAGTGGAGGGAGAAGACGTATTAGTATATGAAAAGGGCATAACAGAATTACCTTTTGCACATTTCACATGGGCAAGAGAAC